>NC_041234.1:84554391-84554727 GCF_002837175.3 Physeter macrocephalus | reverse complement strand
AATAGAGAAAAGACAGCCTCTTCAATAAGTGGTGCTGGGGAAACTGGACAGCTACATGTAAAAGAATGAAATTAGAACACTTCCTAACACCATACACAAAAACAAACTCAAAATGGCTTAAAGACTTAAATGTAAGGCCAGACACTATAAAACTCTTAGAGGAAAATATAGCCAGACCCCTCAATGGCATAAATCACAGCAAGATCCTTTTTGACCCACCTCCTCAAGACATGGAAATAAAAACAAAAATAAACAAATGGGATCTAATGAAACTTAAAAGCTTTTGCACAGCAAAGGAGACCATAAACAAGACAAAAAGACAACCCTCAGAATGGG
>NC_041234.1:84527426-84553824 GCF_002837175.3 Physeter macrocephalus | reverse complement strand
AAAAAAAAAAAATCTAGAAACAATAAATGCTGGAGAGGGTGTGGAGAAAAGGGAACCCTCTTGCACTGTTGGTGGGAATATAAATTGATACAGCCACTAAGGAAAACAGTATGGAGATTCCTTAAAAAACTAAAAATAGAACTACCATATGACCAGCAATCCCACTACTGGGCATATACCCTTAGAAAACCATAATTCAAAAGGAGACATGTACTACAGTGTTCATTGCAGCACTATTTACAATAGCCAGGACATGGAAGCAACCTAAGTGTTCATCAGCAGATGACTGGATAAAGGAGATGTGGCACATATATACAATGGAATATTACTCAGCCATAAAAAGGAACGAAATTGAGTTATTTGTAGTGAGGTGGATGGACCTAGAATCTGTCATACAGAGTGAAGTAAGTCAGAAAGAGAAAAATACCATATGCTAACACATGTATATATGGAATCTAAAAAAAAATGTTCTGATGAACCTAGGGGCAGGACAGGAATAAAGATGCAGATATAGGGAATGGACTTGATGACATGGGGAGGGGGAAGGGTAAGCTGGGACAAAGTGAAAGAGTAGCATTGACATATATACACTACCAAATGTAAAATAGATAGCTAGTAGGAAGCAGCTGCATAGCACAGGGAGATCAGCTCGGTGCTTTGTGACCACCTAGAGCGGTGGGATAGGGAGGGTGGGAGGGAGATGCAAGAGGGAGTGGATATCGAGATATATGTATACATATAGCTGATTCACTTTGTTATACAGCAGAAACTAACACAACATTGTAAAGCAATTACACTCCAATAAAGTTGTTACAAAAAAATGTACTAATTAAGATAAAGGCTCTATAAAAATTTATGATCACAGAACTTTATCAGAAAAGTGGTCTGTTCTGCACTATCTTAAGACCTGTTTTTCATATATTTATTACTTCTTGGCTATTTCTTTTTTGTTAATTTACAGGTGTATTTTGCATCAGTGCTTTCCTTGTGTTTCTGTATTTAGTCTTTCTCTTAGCCCTAGGTCAGCTTGTTTATTTCCCAAAAAGCAGCAGCTTCTGCAAAATGCCGGGAAAAATCCTGAATGTACACGAATAGGGATATGACTAATACATTATGGTATATCCATACTATGGAATACTGTGCAACAGTGAAAAAAGGATGAGGTATAATTCTTTAGATATCTATCTACATACAAACATAATGACATGGAATAATGTTTGTGATATATTATTAAGTGCATAAGAGCAATTTGTAGAGCAATATGCATAATCTCATTTTGAAAAAATGAGTATATGTGACTGTATATGTGCATAGCAAACATTTAGAATGATATATACCAGATTGTTCACAGTTATGTCTGTGGAGAGGGATCAGAGATTCTTTTACTTCATATACTTCTATTTGAACAAAAGAAGTAAACACGCACTTCGTTTGTAATAAAAAAAAATCTATATATATAATAAAGAGACAATCAGTGGAAAGTGGGGCTTGCTGTGTGAAAATTTGCTTTGTAAGTAGCCTTTCAGAAATGTATTATTCCATGTACAGTGGTGTACAGATACTGAGAGTTTGTCCACCTTCATATAGGACTTAATCTGCGCCATGGCTCAATAAAGAGAGAGCATAGTCTCAGGTAGGAACTGATTCATAAACTGATCTAGACTGCCATACTTAAATTTTGCCCAGGGGCAATAAAATCAGATTTGTTGAACTCTTTCATAAATACCACTAAAATGAGCTTGCAGAAAGTTGAGGTTAGCCACCGATTCTGAAAGTTGCCTGTATGGATGGATTAGATACATATCATAGCTAAAAGTGACTCTCAAAATCTATGAATTCACCTTCAAGGTATTTGCTTTAAATGTCTTTTTATAGGAAGGGTTTTCCCTGTGTCTAATATAGAAGTAGGATGTTCCAAAATGAGACTTTGCTTCTCTCTTAGATGGGTTTATGTGATAATGAGATGGACATGTGAAACATTAATTATTCAGTCATATGTACATTTCCTCTGGAATAATAATAGTATCCACCTCATAGGCTCATTGCGAGGGTAAAATGAAATAATACATGTAATGTGTTTGGGGCAGTGCCCGGCACATACTAAGTATTCAATAACTGGTGGCCATCATTATCCAATCACTTGCTAAAGATTTTCCATTTGAATAACAATAACTTGGCCTGTACTAGGTGCCATATATGGTCTAAGTGAAGGAGACATATTTCTTACAGTATTTTAGTTTGAAAAAGGATTGCTTTGAATGAATGTTCGAAGGTTTAAGCAGAGTGAATACCTAGGTATAATGATGGGGCTTGTGGATTTCATAGAAGGCATTAGAAAGGGTACATTTAGAGGATTGAAAAGAATGGGGGTTGTCTTGGAGGTCAGAGAGTGATTTAGTGAATGAAAGTGAAGGTGGTGGTTGTAGACCACTTCGAAAGGAATTTAGCCCTTGGCTTTAAAGAAGTCACTCAATAAATAGGAGAATTTGGAGAAAGATTGGTGTGGTGTAATGGAAGGATACGAGTTTTGGTTCTAGTTTCCTTTTTTCTCATCTGGAAAATGAGGAGGTCAAAGTTAGTAATTAATAGCCACCATTTTCTACATGCTTGCCATAAGCCAGGCATCTTAGGAGCATGATTTCATTGAACCCTCCCTCAGAAAAGCCTTATGAATGAGGTACCATTATTATCCTCAACTTACAGATGAGGAGGCTGAGGCTCAGAAGAGGTTATATAACTTGGTCTAGGGTGGTCCAAGTCCAAAGCCCAAATAGTTTTCCTCCTGCTACTCTGACTCTGTGTGGCCTCCTGACTCTAGTAGTCAATGATTCTGAGTAAGGGACATTTAAAAATTTAAAAATTTGCCTTGTCTTTTAAGAATGGGTGATGAAATCAAATCTTCTTGTATGTGAAAAGGAAAGGAAAATAGAGATTTAAGGTGAGTTTTGATATTGATGACCTTTTCCCCTAACATTACTGGGCTAGAATCACTACAGAAAATGGGCAAAATATACAAAAGGTAACTTTTTGTAGATTTCAGGACTACCACCGCCCATTAATTTGCCTCGGGTCTTACGGATAATATGAATATTTTGTTCTTTTTTTTTTTCTTTTTGGGAAGGTTGCTAAAGCAATTTGCAAGGATACTGTGGAGGATTTTATTTAGAGGGGATAGGAATTTGTTTTTCAAAAGAGAAAGAATGAGTTAATGAGAGACAGTAAATTCAAGTTTCATTAAAACCCTGCTGGGATTTTGATTTGGACTTTACAGACGAATTTGGGAAGAACCGAGTTTTTACTCTACCGTGTTTTCCCATCCAGATGCGTTCAATGTCTTTCCATTTGTTTTGGCTTTTCAATTAATTTAAAAGCCAGTGAAATGTACTGGAGTGACAAGAAATGGTTGTTTGAAAAGATAAAAAAGTCATGTCTCAAAAAATGACATTAAATCTAGCTGCAGTGGCTTTGGCCATTTTTGAAAGGAGTGGCCTAGGTTATTATTTATGTTCACAGTGAGAGCATCTTCTGCCTAGGTTTCTGATTTCACCAGTTGTTTCAGACATGCCACTGAAGACAATATTTGGCTTGGCTATTGGGTCTGAGAAAAAAAAAGTCTCATGAATGACAAAGCATAACATCATTTGTCTATGCAAATATTATTATAAAGTCCTGCTGCTTGTAGTGGGACCAAAAAGGAAATTATTATTTTACAAACATGTGAAGTATGTTTAACATGCGAAGGCTTGTTACACAGTCAATGAAGAACAGTTGTTTTCTGCCCTTCCATAAATAACTAATGCCAAGAGCGGCCTGGCTATCTGTTTCAGCTTCTTGTTACAGGAGAGTAAAATGGGCAAGGCCTATATATCAGTACCTGCTAACAGAGCTGTCTTGGTAAACTCTGTTTGCCTTCAGTTGAATTTCCATGCTTTCGGTGGCTTTTATGTTGTATTTTGAATCTGTCAATTGCACTGTACATTTTCCTAACTCTTCTCCATTTTCATATGTTTATCTCTTCTGTTTCTAATTGGACTAGTAGTTCTGGGCAAAACTTATTACCTAGGAAGCCTGATGTAGTGGCAGGCACCCCAGTCCAGGAGCCTTGGGAACTGTGGTAGGAAACCCGGGCTCTGCTACTAGTTAGTTGTATGACTAGACAAGTCATTTAACCTGCATCTGTTTCTCCATTTGTAAACTAGGGATAATAATCCCCTGTCTTCCAAACTAGTAAACAATGGTGCAAATGTTCTCTCTAAAATGTCAGACAGTTGGCTGGGGAAATGTTTTGTTCCTGGGTAGTTGTTCTGGAGGGTTTCTGATGACAAGAAATTAAGCAAGGTTTATTTTGACCCTGAAAAAGTGAAAAAAGAGCAGCTAGAAATAGTGTGGATACATTTGGTTTCCTTTTTGGAGATGTAGCTCTTTTATCCTCTTCACCCGGGGTGTGGTTAACTGGAGAGGAAAAGGTGGGGTACAGTAGGTGATAAAGGTAGCCAGAACCATCAGCATTAATGAATAGTGTAAGTGATAACGATCTTGAAAAATTCAACTAGTTTCTTGCCTGATAAGTACCTCTATATCTATATTTACAGACATCCTTATACATAGGTATATATGTAGACATATTCATACATACAAACAAAAACTGATAGCTTCAGGCTCTTCCCTTTATACCTCGTGAAGTTGGAGGAACTTCAGTAACCTAGGACTGACTCAGTGTTCAGAGGAAGTTACCTAATTGAAAAGGTCTGGGCTCAGTGACTGCTAGTAAAGGAAATTGACAAGAGTACTCTTTCATTACGTGTTCTTTTTCATTTTGGTCTGATTTACCTGCTACACTGGGTCTGTTCTGTGTCTGTGTTTTAATTCCACCACTAGACACTAAGTTTGTTGAGGGCAGGGATGATCATTTCTTTGATTTCGTTTGTGTTAACCCTACTGTACATGACAGTGCTCTGTCACTATAGATACCCAGTGAATTATATAGCCGAGAAATGATTAGTTATTTCTGGTATTACAACAAGATCTTGTAAATAAACATGACAATTAAACTTGTGGTTTGAAGTCCTGAACTTTCTAGGTCAATCTCGAAAAAGGAAGTTATATGACTGCCATAGCAAAATTCATAGGCATATTATATATAAGTGGGTGGGCCTGTTGGAAATTGGATGAGTAATCCCACTTCAAAGAAGTAACATACAAAGGCGGTAGCTCTATGCTTTCCAATCGTGGGCCTCCAACCACGTACAGTGTCACCTGAGATGCTTATTAAAGATTCATATTTCTCAGCCCTGCTCAGATCCAGGTATCCATATTTTAACAATCACCCCAGATGATTCAGATGCATACTAAAGTCTAAGAACAACTCTAGCCTGTAATCTGAGGTGGTCAACACACACACACACAAACACGCACACAAACACACACGTTGTTACTTCCAGTAATTCTATGGGAAAATACAAAACAGCAAGTGAAATGACATGTCCATTCCTAGCAAGAAGAGGAAGCTAGTCCTCCATTATGCATCAGACAACTGGAAGCATACTGGCATTTTCTTTCTTTTGGTGATATATTCTTGGCAGTTTGTCGTGGCTCATTTGCAATTATGGTCTGTCTCTTTTGAAACCCCGAGACAGTTTGCCAGCATTTTATTTTTAACAACAATTTCTTGAATCTCTTAGGAATAGTATTTGTAGGACTGGCTCAGAAGCAACAATCGGGGCCAGTAAGATGTCATAGTGCTGCGGTGACATTTCCTTATCAGTTATGAGCTCTTTTGCCATTACACCATCGTGGAAATGCAAGGCATTAAGTGAAAACCCTGCATTCTTGTAATATTTCATAAGTGGGGATGGCTGGATGGGATCTTAACGCAGTGAGCGGCGAGATAAAGGGAAGAGAGGCGTTAGCTGGGGCTTGGAGAAGCAGGATGTCTTCGGCAAAGAACGTTAAGATCTCTCTCTCTCTATAGGAAGAGCAGTGAAGTCCGAAGATGAATATCTTGAAAGGGCAGCTGGCAGACGACACGAGGGGAACTTTCATTCTGGGGTGGAGTCCTGGGAAGCGAGCGCAGGTGCGGGAGTGGGTCCGTTCTGCACCTCGCTGAAATCAGGCGCCCGGACCTCCCGAAAACACGCTCAATCACCCGGCCCCGGGGAATGGAGCTGGGCCCTGCGGGGAGCCCGCAGGGAGCCTTCAGCCGGCTCAGCTCCCCCGGAGCACACCGAACCCCCCCCCCCCCGCCCCCCGCCGCTAGCGGCCCGCTCGGGCCCTCCTTTTCGGCTGACGTCGGGGTGGGCGGAGGCGGGAGCGTGGGTGGGCCGAGTGCGCCTTCGCCGGCGATTCGGCCGGCTGCGCCACACCACCGCGCGCCCCCGCTCCGCCCGCCCCTCCGGGCGCGTCTTTTCCGGGCCCGCGCCGCGCTGCGCCTCGCCTCGCCCCGCCTCCTCCTCCGCCGGCCCTCCGTGTGTGCGCGCGCCGCTGCGGCTTTTTCTCCGGCCTCCGTGGCGCGCCCCTCCTCGCCCCAGCGCTAGCGGGCACGCGGCTCCTTTGCAGCAGCCTCTAGAGTGTCGAGCGTTGGCCGGCTGCGGAGACGCCGCAGGCAGCGCCTCCGGTGAGTAACCCCAGCCGGCGAGGCTCCTGCCCCGGCAACCCCTGCCCTGTCGCTGTGCCGGGGCCCCCGCTCCGGCCAAGCTATCGTCCCACACCTGAGCCCGGAGGAGGTTGAGGGGACGTTTCCATTACCGGAATCCGCTCGCTTTCTTCTGGAGCCCGGGCGTTCTACCCTCCCGCCTCCTCCGGGACCGGGAAGATTCCCGAGGTCCCGGTATCATCTCCTTTGCTGAGGTCTGGGGTCCTCGAGACCCTGGCCTGCCTCTTCCTGCCGCTCACCGCCCTCCAAGAGCCAAAAGCATCTTCCCGATCGGGGTACTAGGCTTTGCCATGACCCTTTCCAAATGAGCACATCAAGGGCTCGCCAGACCTCCAAACGACCTTTAGGGCGCTCCTGGACCTCAACTCCATTTTGTCCCCTTCGAGTCTCGCTATATCTGAGAGCTAGGGGATCTCTCTGGCCCTAGAAGCATCCGCCCTTCGAATTTGAGGGATGCCCTAGCTTCCGATATCCTGTTAGCTTCCGTATCTTTAGGTAGGTTAGAAAAACGGCTGGTTTCTAGCAGAAACATGCTCTTATTTTTTCCTGTTCTACCTATCTACATCCCTGTCCTCCATGGGTGCTGTATATTTAGCATCAGCTTTATTCACTTCCTCTTCCTCTCATTCGATTGCCCTACAGAAAGAACTGTGGTCGATGTCAATAGCACAGAGAAGAATCGAGGAGAATATGATTCACTGCCTAACCCCCATTAAGGGGTTACATATTTTAAATAAGACGTCATTTCTTCTCTTCACTCCAGCCATCTCCTCCTTCAAAGGCATTTTTTTTCACCCTCTTGAAATGACTTTGCTCTAATCGTTCTTTTCACCTTAAAAAAAATCATCCCTCTAAGAAACGGCGAGATGGAGACTAAGGGCGAAGTGGCATTTAAATGAATCCCTTTGAAAAAGTAAGCAGTCTGCTTTATTGGTTAATGGTTTAATCAACACCTCAGTTTCCTCATTTACAAAAATGAGGATGTTTAACGAAGTTTCCTTCTAGTGTTTTGATTCTAGGACCTCTAAACTCATGCTTAGTAACATGTTGCAGCATAACGGAGATTTAACCTGATGAAATCCTCATTTCCCTGTAGTTGCTTGTTACTACGTTAATTTTTCTTTTATATTGCCTCTAACAAAAAGTCACGTTACTTTTTCTTTTATATTGCCTCTAACAAATAGTTTTAACTGCTCTTGATACATAAGGCTGTAAGCAGAGATCCAATGACTGTACTGTCAATGAGCATATCAATCAAAATTTTAATAGTGTGAGGCCTCTTCCTTGGATTGTAATATAGCTCATCTTTTCGATTGAAAAGAAGTGTGAGACTTGTATGACTCCTGTAATAATTAACACCCTCTCTGCCATTTAGGTGGAGGATGAAACATTAAACTGTTAGTCTGCTCGCACCACAGAATAAAGTACCTTATTGTTCTGATAGGAGAAGTAATTTGACACCTAAAAATCCACAGAAGGTGTAATGCAACAATTAACATCTTGAATAAATTCAATTTTCCCCCTAAAAGCCCTATTTTAAAAATAAGCGATTCAGATTAAGATTTTTTGTTTGAGCGTTTTGGGTAGGGGTGGGATGGGTGGAGAAAGGAGAGGCTTGCCCAATTCGGTGAGAAGAGAAATGAATTGGGACTCCGGAGAGGCTCAGGTGCCAGTTCCAGTGTTAGCTGATTGTATAACCTTGAATAAGTCACTTTACCTCTCTTCATTTTTGCATCTGTCAAAGGGTCTTGATGTTGGCAGAATAATCCGCATAAGTCCCCCAATTTGAAAAATACATATATATATATATATATATATATATATATATATATATCTCACAATTTGTAAGTCACTTTACCTCTCTTCATTTTTGCATCTGTCAAAGGGTCTTGATGTTGGCAGAATAATCCGCATAAGTCCCCCAATTTGAAAAATACATATATATATATCTATCTCACAATTTGCATTAAGGCTGTGCCGTAAATCCTTAGTTAAACTAAGCTAAGGTAAATCCTTAGTTATTTGGAACGTTTTTCTGAAAGATCTGCTTACACTAGTTCCAATCTATATATGCATAATTCTTAATTCATCCTTATCAAATGAATTACTCTATGTGGAAGTCTATAAATTGGGAAGCATTTTACAAAAGTCAGGTATTGCTAACTTAGGCTTGCAAGTGAAGGGAGTGCATACCACACTTTATTTGTTAAACATTCAGGGCTTTTAAGAAATTTGTACGGGAATGTATACATACTGCCTTGTGACTGTAATTGGCTAGGCGCTTGAAAAGATACGCAGGCATCTCAGTCATTCATTCATTTGTTCGTTCATTCAACTTATCTTGTTCCTCCATCTGTCACGTATTTTGTGCCAGGCCACTAGGATATGATGGTTAAGAAGACAATCCTTACCCTGCAAGGTTTAGTTTTATAGTCCAGGATGGAGGTGATGATGGTGGGAGTTTTGGAGAGACAGTTCGTATGTCAGTTTATTTTTTATTAACAACAGTCAAATCAGGGACAGAAGCAAAATCCTGGGGAAGTTAAGGCTCCCCAGGGGAGGAGGAGATGATTGTATTAATTGTAGCCTGTAGACTTTCTTCTTGGCATTCCTTTTTTTTTTTTTCTTTCCTTGACTTTCAGTTATTGAGACTTTAGCAAAAATGAAAGCTTTATTTTTTCCACTCCTGCTATTGGCTGGTCTTATATATTCTTTTTCTTCCTTTCTCTTTTAACTGTTTATTTTAAGATAGTTGTAGCTTCTCATACAATCATAAAAGTAATCCACTTTAATTTTCCCCAGTGGTAACATCTGGCGTAACTGTAGCATAATGTCACAAGGAAATTGAGACCAATACAGTCCATCCACCTGATTCAGAGATCTCCAGTTTTACATCCACTCACTTGCGTGTGTGTATTTAGTTCTATGCAGTGTTACCATATGTGTAAATCCGTGTGACTACCACCACAGTCAAGATACAGAACAGTTCCATCGCCCCAAAGGTCTCTAATGTTGCCCTTTTTTAGCCACAGCCATCTCCCTCCCTCCCTGATCCCTGGCAACGACTGATCTGTTTTCCTTGCCTATAATTTTGTCATTTCAAGAATGGTGTACAAATGAAATCATGCGATATGTAATCTTTTGAGATTGACTTTTTTTTCACTCAGTGTAATTACCTGGAGATTCATGCAGGGAATGTGTCTTGTATCAATAGTTAGGTCCTTTTCATTCCTGAGTTGTATTCCATGCTGTGGATGTATTATAGTTTAATCTTTCACCCATTGAAGGACATCTGGCTATTTCCCGTGTTTTGTAACCTATTATGAATAAAGCTCCTATGAAAAATTGTGCACTGGTTTTTGTATGAACATAAATTTCCATTTCTCTGGGATAGTTGCCCAAGAGTGCAATCGCTGTTCGTATGGTAGTTGCATGTTTAGTTTTATAAGGAACTGCCGAACTGCTTTCCAGAGTGGCTGTGCCATTTTACATACCCCCGCCTGTGCCCCAGCAACGTATGAATGGTGCTCATCCTTGCTAACACTTGGTGTTGTCACTATTTTTTATTTTAGCCATTCTGATAGATATGTATATAGTGATATCTTGTCATAGTTTTAATTTGCATTTCCCTGGTGGCTAATGATGTTGAACATCTTTTCATGTGCTTATCTGCCATCTCTGTATTTTCATCAGTGAAATGTGTGGTCATGTCTTTTGTCCATTTTCTGGTTGGATTTTTTTTTCTTTTTTTTTTACTGTTGAGTTCTGAGAGTTCTTTATATATTCTTAATACTAGTGCTTTGTTGGCTACATGGTTTGCAAATAACTTCTCCCATCCTGCAGCTTGCCTTTTCGTCGTCTTCACAGGGAAGTTTTGCAGAACAAAAATCTTTAATTTTGATGAGGTCCAGTTTATCAATTTTTCCTTTTATGGATCATGCCTTTGGTGTCAAGGGGTCTTATGTACCTTTGTTATTTAATTTTATTCCTTGCTGTTCTGTATAACATCCAGTACTTCTGTAAGCAGTGTGAATATTTTTCTCTTTGAGCAATCCTGGAGCTCAGATGTATTCTTCGAACTAGTGGTCCTGATGGCTTACAGTGTGTGTACATACTCATACATGCTCTCACTATATTAAAATGGCTGCCATCCTTTTGTGCCTTAAAATATAATTTCTACCTTACCAGGCAGTCAAATGAAACATTAAAATTAATATTTTAAAATTAAGTAGACACGTCATATACCAAGGAGATTTTTGGTTTCACTTTCTAATTTTAAAATATTTTGGCAAAACTGTATAGTTTCTAATCAACATTTGTGGTAAGTAGTCCAAAGAAAAAAAATCGTGTTCTCATTTAGATGTACTTTGAAAGTCTGCTTCTGCATTTTAAGTAGTGAAGTTGCGAATATGATGATAGGTTTAGTAGGCTTTTGCTACTCAGAATAGTGAATAGAAGACTGTTGAATTTGTCTGTCTAGACTGCATGTTTTTCTTTTATAGTAGCTACTTAATGTTCATTTTAATTATCTTTTAAAATAAGCATTAGTTTTAAGGTGACTCACAGTGTTATATTTTGAAAAATATATGTGCTCATATTATGAGAACTTACAGGAAGAGCTTAGTGATCAATTTTTAGAGTATTCATTTCTGTAAGGTGGTACTGAAATTATTACTTGTCCCTTCAGTGTCACCATATTTGTTCAAATAAGTGTATAGCCAGGGTAGTGGGTTTGAAAAAGATCAATCATTGGTATAAGACAAGGGCTGGTAAAATACTGCCAGTGGCCAAATCCTGCCCACCACCTGTTTTTATGAAGAAATTTCTGTTGGAATACAGGCACATCCATTCATTTATGTATCGTCTGGCTGCATTCAAAATACAATGTCAGAGTTGAAACAGAGAACTTACGGCCCTAAAAGCCAATTTACCCTCTGGTAAATTTTACACAAAAAGTTAGCCCAGAGATAAAGCAACCTTAAAAATCATTGAGTCTCTGTGTTATAAAGGAAATTGGACAAACTTTACCTTGACTTTTAGTGTCTTTTAGGTATATTTCCATGAGAAATTGTGGTTCAGAACAGTGCATTCATTTTCTTTAAGTCTGAAGGCACTGTGGTCTAGGAGCAGCATTAAGGAATGGATAGAGAGTTGGGAAGGTTGATTTTGTTGTTGTTGTCGTCAAGTGTGGGGTATTTCAGTGTGAATGTCAATTTACAAGCATGGCAAATAGTGAGATTCAGAAGCAGGCCTATCCAGCTGCTGTGGGCCAGAGTGGTTATGACAGAGCCAGGTATGGCAGTACTGTTGCTCCCGTTCCCCAAACTTCTGTGATCTTTAAATACATAGTAGTCTGAGCCTATCAAGCTGACCTTAAGACTGTTGGTGTATTATTTTGTTTGCACAGCTTCCTTCTGTAAGTTAGAGGTTCATACTTTAGTTCTTTTAAAGGTCCTACCTACATGTAATGCTGAAAATGGAAATTGAGTTAGCACCGTGGGCTGTATATTTGGAAAGAAATGGATCTCAGCCTCACATCATACACAAAAATACATTAGGGATGTGTTTTAAAAATCTAAGTATATATTTTAAAAATTTCTGGAAAGCACAAGACACCATAGCAAAGTTAAAAAGGCATATGACAGACTGGGGGAAAATAACTTCTACATATGCAGTGGAAGCTTTTATTGACTTCTACTTAACTGACTCACCATATTAAATGATACTCATTTCTTTTGTAAAATACACTGTGCACTGAACCCTTGCTATTAGTAGGTTGGTCTCAGGTAAGCCAGGCTTGTGGACCCACCAGTACAACAGATGCTTTTATTACTGAACCTATATATGCTCGTTGTTCTTGTTTTTGTAAATATGTAATTTATTTTCATATTTTATAATGTGATACAGTCTGAGTAGTGGGGAATTGAAGTTCTTACTGAAAATTTACATATGAAATGATATGATGTCTGGTATTTGCTTCAGATTACATGGGTGTTGAGGTACGGAGTGCATAGAGATGTGAAAGAAAATTCAGCACGTATAGATGATTGTTGAAGCTGGGGGATAGGTTTATTATAACAAAACAAATGGTATGCTTTGGAAAGAGTTGATGAAAGCAAGTTATTACTGTATAATTAGGTGTGGGTGAGACAACAATAAAAGATTTGTTTAAGGTAAATATAAAAATCTGAAGGGTTCTCTACTCATAGTTCCTTGCAAGTGTCTTTGAAGTTCTTTGAAGTTCTACATTATCTAAGAATTCAAATTAAATTTCTTTACAATCCGTGGGCCTGGAGTTAAAGAAAGGTCTTGGCTTCTTGGCCCTTTATCAAAAGTTTGATGAACGAGTGTACATTTACCACTGATAAAATGAAGATAAAATGAAATGTTTGTCACGTGCATATTTTCTTATGACTGTTCACCTTAGTTGACCTTTTCAATTAGCTAATCAAGTGTTCCAAATAACATTAGATAAAAAGGTCTCTACCGTGTAATATCTATGATATGTAAAGAGCTCCTACAGATCAATAAGAAAAAGGCACTGTTAGAAAAAGTGGCACAGGGTTATGAATTGGCCTTTCACATAAGAAGAGATTGAAATGATGATTAAAAAAGAAAAGATGCTCAAATTCATTCTAGTGATTAGGGAAATGAAAACCTTTTTTTTTTTTTTTTTTTACCAAATACATTGGCAAAAACTATAATATCCACTTTTTGAAAGAAATGGGCACTCTCATACACTGTTAATGAGAGTGCAAACTGTAGCTTTTTGATAGTACCAAAATCCTCTCATTTTAAAAATATGCATATATTTTGACCCAGCAATTCTGTAGGAAGCTATTCTAAGGAAATATCTGCACATTTGTATAAAGATGCATACAAGATTTCGACGCAGTGAAACTGGTCATAACAGTGAAAACTTGGCAGCAACCTAAATGTCCATCAGAAGGGGAATGATTTAAATAATGACATGCTGTTCTATGGAATAACCTGGGGCTATTAAAGGAAAGAAACCCTTCAGACCTATATAAACTAACATAGGAGTTCCAAAATATGTTGTTAAAGGTGGGGCACAGAGGAGGGAGTTATAGAACAGTCCGTATACCATGATTCCACTTATGTAAAAGAACAAAACCTTACCATGCGTATGGATAATACAAAAAAGTGTGATTGATACACACCACAAATGGTTATCTCTAGGGCAAAAGGGAGTGGTGTTACAGCAAGGCAGTATAGAGATACTTATACATTTTACCCTATACAATTCTGCAGTGCATTTTAATTTATGATTACTATTTTGATAGTAATTATACAGATTCATCATATGCAACATTACACAGTGGAGGATAATTACAATGCGATTCTGAAATGGAGTGAATGTCTTGTATTTAGAGAGCACTCAGGTAGTTTTAAAAAATAATTTTCTCCCTTTGTTAAAGTACTATTTGTATTGTCTAAATTTTCTGCACTGAAAATATGAGTATAAAGAAGAACAAGAGCACCATAATCCCATACCCAGGGAGATCTGTTGTCAACTTTTGGGTACACGTTTGTGTACACACATGTTTGGATGCTTGCATGCACACGTGTGCACACATACATGCACGTGTGCAAACATATGTATCTTCTTTCTACAAAAATGGGTTCTTACTGTGCATACCGATTTGTAATTTGCCTCCTTTAACTTGACTCTATACTGTGAGCATCGTTCATATTTGGTAACTCTGAATAAGTAAAAAAGACATCTTAGTGGGAAGAAGAACAACACCGTGCCGTGTAAATGTAGTGTTCTACTTAAAATAACTGGTTTCTAGGACAAACTGTCATCTTAAAGTCATGGCCCCCAAAAGTAAATAACCAAGGAATTAAAAAATCCTCAATGTTAAACCGGTTCAGTTCTGTTTGGAATTTATGCACATGTTGTTTAAAATTGTAGTTACTAGTAATGATGTATAAGTGCAGTGTATTAAAATGTCATTCAGAATCTTTTGGGTGGAGTTTGGTTTTAATGAAGATTTAAAAACTGAGCTCGAACAGTTATTTTGGTTCAAAGAGAAACCAACGGCTCTAATTTTTGCTAAATGTGTGAGCCTAGCTGTGTTCTTTCACAGCTTATAAAAGTAAAGAAAATCTAGGTCTCTGTGGCAACATTAATCTTTGTCTATGGTAACTCAGTCTATAGTATATAAAATTGTACATTAGGAGAACTGTGTTTAATTTGGGCAAGTTATGTATGTATTCTGCTCGCATGTCCTCTCGAAGCGTTTATTAAGCACATCCGCCGTAGGCTCATTATAACCTTTTCTGGGTTTATGCTGTGGGACTTAGAGGTGAAAAGACCTTAGTTTATGATGAATTCAATAGAGTATTTAACAAAGGAAGATTCTACCTTGTAGACAGTGGTGTTAATGTGATGTGGCCTAGCGTAGCTGCTCCTATTTTTGTTATGGCGATTGAAATAGCATCGCCGCTCTCCAAGGCTGTGCATCTTGTGCATTTTGGCCTTTCTGGAATTGATTTCACAGCAAGAGGATTTTTCTTTCATAGGCGCTGTGAAGTTAGCAGATTTTATGTGGGAGTCAGAATAGAGGTTTCCCATTTCTCACTTGATTAATGACAGGGACATGTGAGATGAGGCTATTAACAGAGGTATTGAAAATATTTATGGTGGCTTCTAGTGGCTGTTAAGAAGTTAAGGCAGTGGAAGGCATGGTGAAATACCTGTTTTCTCTTAGGTGTCCTGTTTATTACCTTCACTATGTGCCTAAAGCAGTTTAATACTACAAAAAAAAGGAATGATAGGGTTTTGAAGGACCACTCCCCTGGGGGTACCCGAGTGATGAGTCATCAGAGAAAGCCTGCAGAAATGGGCAGAGCTGCTCCCGCTGAGATGGTGATCATTCGTTATTCTCAGACTATGTCAGTCATTTCTGCTTCTCAAATGAACTGAGAGCTGAACATTTCCCGCAGACAGGAAACAGGAACTTGGTTGAATGAGCTTAAAGTTCAGTTATGGCTTTGGAGACAGAAGAGAAGACAGAACTAGCACTAGTATCTCATGGGATGCCTCCAAGTAGAAGGTGCTATGTTCCCCATGACCACTGAAGATACTAAGTTGAGACATAGCTTAAAAGAGTAATTGAAAAATCATCCCTTGACTGGGGGGTAGAACTGGGCAGAACTAGCCATAAACAACTGTCAGATGAATGTGTTTCAGACAAATAGAGCAGAAAATAGAAAAGCAGGCTAGGATAATGGTACTCTTGTACTTGGAACCACAGAGACCTTCAGGATTTGGTGCAAGGTTAGTTGGGGATGGTTGAAAGCCTTTGGTGAAATATTTGGGATTCGGTTTGTGCCCAGGCACTTCCTTACAGGAGTAGGTTAGAATTGCTGGGAAGCAGGTCGTTTCCATATTCTGGAAACTAGAAAAGTCATGGTTCAGGCTCACTGTTTGGTGAATTATAGCAACCTGCAGATGGGAAGCTGTGTAGTGTTTATTTCCCCCCGATAGAAAGAAATGTCAGTATTAGCATATTCCTTCAAATATAGTTACACATTATACATTTTTAAGCAGAATGACTGAACCCGTAAGGACATTATATAACACAGATTTTCCACCAGAAATTTTTGGATTCCTTTGCTTAGATTTTGTTTTTAGTGTCAAGTACAAAGGCCAGGGTTTTTTATGTGGAAGCAGGTTTTTAATTTACGCACATATTTACATTAACTTTAATATTCTCTTGATCACCAAGCGATTGTTGAATATTAAACTGTTAGTAAGGGAGTAGCTTTCTTTAGGAAGTATCCCCCAAAGAATTTACTTCTTTACAAGTAATTTTAGAAAAGACAACTGCAAAATGGAAACTTCCCTGGTGAATCTCCCACCTCCTTTTTTAATCCATGTTTTGAAACGGAGTTCCCCAACCTCACTTTTACGCCTTTCTTTTAGGACTGAGTAGAATTGAATGAGGGGTGATCCTCAACCCCAGAAGTACAAAGTGTTCATTGGGGTTAAAAAGATACTTGTACTTGCCCTGCCGGCTGACTTGAATCCTAGCTCAGTAGGGTCATTCTGGAGTCACTGTAAGCATAAGGGCTCTGCAAAGGTAGAAGAATATTCTACCTGGCTCTTGGAGGAAGAATATTCCAGTGCTCAGATAGCTTCCCAATCTCTGTCTTGTCTCAGTGGTACCCTGCATTTGAGCCGTTGTTATTTGGTTATATGAAATGTTTGTGCGGAGTGATTGGCCTATGATTGCAGTGATATAGTACATGTGGTGCAATGGGAGAGTCGTTCCTAACTTAACTTTCAGACAGCTGATCTTTTTCTCAAAAAGCCCCTAACCCTAAAGATTGTAGGGTTTTTTTCTTTTTTTTTTTTTTTTTTTTTTTTTTTTGCATTACGCGGGCCTCTCACTGTTGTGGCCTCTCCCGTTGCGGGGCACAGGCTCCGGACGCGCAGGCCCAGCGGCCATGGCTCACGGGCCCAGCCGCTCCCGGGCATGTGGGATCTTCCCGGACCGGGGCACGAACCCGTGTCCCCTGCATCGGCAGGCGGACTCTCAGCCACTGCGCCACCAGGGAAGCCCTGTAGGGTTTTTTTTTTTTTAACCTCTTAGGGAGAAAGTGCTTCCTTACAATCTAGCTTCTAATTGTCCTCAACTGAGGAAGACTGTTGACCACCTCCCTCCCTGCCTTTGATTGAAGGGTCATGTTGCTTAGGGCACTGCCCACAGGAAAGAGGAGGTCAGTGCTATACTAGGGCATGACCAAAGGGGTGAGAGTAGGCCGTGAACATATGGTCTCTAGCCAGAGCGTACCTTGAGTTTTGAAAACGAGGAATCTCAACTCCAGTTTGTTCTTTAGAGACATTTTAAAAACAAGCTGTAGCCTATTGGGTCCCTAAGCTAAGAGTGTGTTGAGAAGCCTTGCAGTGTTTAATCTGATATCACAGTCTCTGGTGGAAATCTGCAAAAGTGAGTCAAAACTCTGTGTTTTTCCAAAGACAGGATTGTTGTTATGAAACACATATATGTTACTTAAATGACTTTGATGAGATGCAGGCAACTCATTTTGAAGCAGCTAATTTTGGCTGAAAGAATGGCTTTTCAACCTAGAGCTGATTTCTTTAATTTTGCATCATTCCTAGCTAATGTGACACTACGGTCATTGTATTTGTCTGGTCTCTTCTAGATGTCATAACATTTTGTCATGAGATCATGAGAAAATGTTTCTTCTGCTTTGAGAGGAGTGATTAGGGGTCTGTTTAGGATGGAAAATCAATTCTTAGATTCGTTGCCTCTGCTGCTGACCTCTGCCTCCTGTGTGAAAGAAAATCGATGATGTTTCAAAGTCATACAGTTACATATTTGGGTTGCATAAAATTGTTCTGTGGAATGAGCTAAACTTTTAGAATTTGAGTTTGGTACTTGGCCAGATCTGGGGTCATGTCCTGCGATTGCTAGACCTTTTTAAAAAAAAAATTTTTTTTTTTCTTGCTTTTACCGGCAATACCCCATTGCTGATGAAAGATCAGGATGTTGCCTGGACTTGGCACTAGGCGCCAAACCTCAGTGCCTTTCTCTTCTACTTTCAGGCATAGCAGCCCTGGAAACCATAAGGTCGAGGTGCTGGAAGCATTCTGATAATCCCTTTTCTTATTCTTTAAAACTCTGGCCTGTTGCTGTCACACAACCATCAGGCCTCAAGATGTATGCTTAACAGAGAACGTTTGTTTTCAGAACCTCCTCTGTGTTGACCTTAGTTTTGCTTTTGAAGAAGGGTAAGCAGCAGGTTGCCCCGTATAGTACATGAGAAAGCGAACCGCCTCTACCTTTTACTGCTGCTCACATTGTTTGCAGATGCTTCCAGGAGAATTGAATTATAACCTAATTTAAAGATGATATATTTTCGCTTAACTATTCACAGAAATAACTGCAAAGGGATGTCTTAAAGGCAAATTACACATTGTAGATACAGCAGAAGTTAAATGCTTTAGGGATAAATGGGTGATAGCTGCTGGTCGGAAATATCAACACTGTTGAAGTTATAGCAAGTTTCTTGGCTGACCTTTTTATGGGGACACATAACTCCCCTTCCTTAAACAGTGTTTCATTGAGATGGGAAAAAGACTTCTGCTCTGCTTGGGAGTTTTTAGTACACTGGTGCTTCTCTTTAAATCTGTTTTTGAAAGTCTTGTTTTGGATCTCATCTTCTGCAAAAGTGCCTTATCTTAACACATTGTCAATACTCAAGTAATGAAACCTTCAAGTAAGGAAACCTACAAGTAAGGAAACCTACAAGTAAGGAAACCTCCCTTGGGTGTGTTCTGCAGTGGAACTAACCTATTCCAAATTTTACACTTGCTGGAGGAGTATTAAAACCAGAAGTTATAACCTGTTTGTAACAGGTGGATAGTAGTCTGCAGATGAAATTGATCCATACCTTTTAGTTTTCTGTTTGTGTTTTTAGCTCTGCATTGTCCTTTCCTTTATTCCTTTTCAGAACCTCACTTTCAGGCTTTGCATAATTTTCCTTGCCCCAATATTTAAAGGAAATTTTAAAAAATCCATTTTGAGCAAGCCAGCTGGTACCTAAGCATTAACAGGTATAACTGGATAATCCCAGAGGGTAGCTATTATTATTAACTTTTTAAAAAAGTCTGGTTGGGCTATTATTATAGGGTTGAGGGTTGGCTCATGGGTATCCCTCCTTTCCTGTTCTACATATATGTCTGCTCTCTATGTTAGTCTCATGTCCTCTTAAAATACTGTCTGTTGAACAGTAAGCTCCCGAAGGAGCGGGCTTGGTAAATGCTCATTGAATTTTTCTTGAACGAATACATGTGCATGTACCTGTAGCTGCCCAGGATTTGGGAAACTAAATTTTAAAAAATATTACAGAGGAAAAGGGTGGTTACTGGCTATACTTCTTTTTAATTATTTCCCTCAAATGTCCTTACGGTGGGTAGTCTTCAGCAGTGATGATTACAAAACCAAAGAAAATAGAGACTCAACCGTTTGTTTCCTGCTTCAGTGAGCCTGTGCCCAATAGGATAACATCACTTTCATATTATGAAAATCACTGCATATGTCATTAAGTCTTTACAACTTTCGGTTGTCGTGCTAGAAGGCACAGCTTCTTCCAAGACTTCTTTCTGCCAAAGTAGTTTTATTCCCCCATATTCTTGTTTAAATGTAGGAATCTCTTAACCAAATGGATTTTTTCTTCTGGATTTAAAAAATGTGATCTTAATACATGGCTTATTTTTTAAAATAAATGTTTCATTTTGGAATAATTTTAGATTTACAATGAATTTTTAAAGATAGTTCAGAGGTCCTGGATATTTTTCCTCAGCTCCCCCTAATGTTAACATTTTACATAACAGACACTGGTGCAGTACTCTAAACTATAGAATTTATTTGGATTTCCCTAGTTTTCCTACCAAAGACTTTAATTTTTTTTTCCTATTCCAGGATCCAAAATTGTTATACATGTTTATTTTAGAAAACATGTATGGATAAAAAAAACAAAACAGGGCTTCCCTGGTGGCGCAGTGGTTGAGAGTCCGCCTGCCGATGCAGGGGACACGGGTTCGTGCCCCGGTCCGGGAAGACCCCACATGCCGCGGAGCGGCTAGGCCCGTGAGCCGTGTCCGGAGCCTGTGCTCCGCAACGGGAGAGGCCACAGCAGTGAGAGGCCCGCGTACCGCAAAAACAAAACAAAACAAAACAAAGTACAGGTAGTCCCCCTACACAGAGACAGTTGTTGAGATTTTTTAGTATATATATCCTTCCATACCCCCCAAACCTTTTTGGATTCCCCTAAAAAACAAAATGTGTTTTATATACCGTTTTGTAATTTGCTTTTTTACACTTAATATAGCATTTAATTTTTTTTGTGAACATCTTCCCATGTCTGCTATTTTTAATATAGTTTAATCTATTCCCTATCCTTATTTATTTATTTATTTATTTATTTGGCTATGCCAGTGGCTTGAGGGAATCTTAGTTCCCTGACCAGGGATTGAACCCAGGCCCCCGGCAGTGAAGGATCTTAGTTCCCTGACCAGGGGTTGAACCCAGGCCCCCGGCAGTGAAAGCGCCAAGTCCTACCCACTGGATTGCCGGGGAATTCCCTGTCCTTAGTTATTTTGTTTCCATTTCTTTGTTCAGTTAATTCTTCATGATTTAAGGCTAAACTATGCGTGTGGTCTCAAAGTTTTCCCCCCAACAAACCTGAGAAATAGGACACTCTTATCAGTAACAATGGCTCATTAACCCAGTGATTCTAAATATGTGTGTATTAGGTTGAACCATTGAAATTGCTATATTTTTGTATGGAACAGCTTTTCGACGATTGGCAGTTTTATATGGTTCAACCTAATAGTTTAAAAAAGCTTTCTAGGTCATTCTGATCCCTTTCCTCCGTTCTCACTCCACTGAGAACCCCTGGCCTCTCACTCTACTGAGAATCTCTGCATTTAGAATGGTGAGCTGACTCTGAAACATTTCCCCAGGCAAAAATGTTGACAAATCACCTTCCAGGTTTCTCTGATAAACACAACATCCTTAAGACTTATGCCTATGTTGATGACATGTGCAGAGAACTTGGAACTCTGGTGAATTGCATCTGTCCATCAGCATGTTGAAAATAGACTTTTGAGCATCCAGCCTAAGCTCTGGAAAATACAGGCTGACTGATGGCTCTGCCTCCTGGTTCTGTATCTGTACTGGATAGCCAGGGGCACTGGCGCCACCCAGTGGTACCTTGTAGACGAGCAGCTGGTGTTGCTCTTACCTCTACTTTCACTTTTTTCTTTCTTTCCTCTTCTGTGTTTATGGTCTCACCTTCCTTTCCTTTTCTCCATCTGTGCCAATTGCGGTAACGGGTTTCATTTAGCCCAGCTGATAAGAATCAGAGCGCTACACTAGCCATATAATTTTGCTGTGATATCCTTATTTAAGTAAAGGCTTTGGAGTATGAGACGTGAAATCATATGTGTAAACATACTGAGCAGACAGTTATTCGCTCTGCTTATGAAGTCATGATTCCTACCCAGAATGGGAGTAAAATTTGTACCCTGCCAGAACATGGCTCGTCTTGTGTTTAATTTCAAGCTTGTCAGTGTATGAGAAGAAGCACGCCTATGTATCTCAGATGTGAGGAGGCATACATACATAGAGTGAAAGATTTAACTGGGAAATCGTTCTTTGGCTTCCTTCCTCTTTAGTATGACTTGTTATTTCAGTCAAGAACTATTTAGTAAGCACCTACTATGTACCTGTACTGTGCTAGGTTCTGGGGATTATAGCAGCGATGGGGACAGAGATGACTTCTGTCTTTAAAGAGCTTCCAGCCCAGCCGGGGAACAGAAACTTGAACGCGTTTAGGTGCTGTGCTGGGAGAGGAAACAGCAGAGGCACCTGACGTAAAGCGGGGAGGTCAAGGAAGGCTTTTTAGAAGCGTCATTCAAACTGAGACCTAAAGGAAGCCAGGAAAAGGGAGAAGAGAATGTTCTTGGCAGAGAGAAAAGGATGTGCTAGACGCAGAGGTGAGAGATTAAGCTTCATGCTTTTGAGAACCTAAAAGAGGTTTGTGATGGCTCGAGCTGTGAGGTCAACTCATAAGTTTCACACCAGTCCCGGGGGGTAGGAGTAGTATTCCCTCCATTTTAGAGTTGTAGCAAATGAGTCCCTGAGGGCACAGAACTTGGCCGAGGTCACCCCACTCTAGTAAGTGGTAGCGCCAGGAACTGGACCCAGGCCGTCTGGCTCCAGCACGTTGGCTCACGACTACCTCAGCAGGACGCTGCGTTATAGATACTGGAGCTTCATTGTCCTCCCCCACCTCCCCGGCCTCCCCCCCGCCCCCCGTTTACCCTTTGATGAAGCATAGCGCCTTATCCTGATCATCTGTGGTCTTTTTAAGGGCCAAGTTAAATAAAATCTTTCTTAGTAAACTGAACGTTAGGCTGTACTGGGTACAGCCTCTTCCAGGAACTGGAGCTTATAAATAATGTGAAAAATTCCTTAAGCTTACAGCATCTGGGTTAGCCCGGAAAGTCTCGGGTTTGCTTTAGTCTTTTATCACTGATTGGGAATCAAATACCTCATTTGATATGCAGCTCTATGGTTGCTAACCCATATTTTCCAGAAAATCATAGATGGGAAGTTGTAATTGGTCGTATTTTAAAAAAATGAGCGTAAGGTATATATTCCCCGCAAGGCTAGAATTTTTGTTTGCTTGCTGAAGTTGATTTGGCAATATCCTTTTCTCTGACTTAGGTTAAGTTAATGAAAGGGTAAACACAACTTCTTAAATAGGACTATGGTCTTTAAAAGTCATATGAATTAAAAACCTATTCATGGAGATATTTTCTTACAACAGATCTGATTTGTCCTTTATGTACTTAATATAAAAGTGTGTGCTTTGTAAAATGAGGACTTGACTTCAGTTTGAAATTATTAATTAAAGTTTAGTTCTAGATTTTAGAAGTTGGGTTATAAATACTCAGTTGTATATAAACTATTTAAGATTGTTGTAATTTGATATCGTTGAAACACTTGGAATAAAAAGTTGTGTGTGTGTGTGTGTGTGTGTGTGTTAAATGGCACAAAGCTGGTTGTTTCATTTATTTTCCCATTTGTATATGACTGTGGATTCAGTCAGGACTTAGTACTTGGAAGTGTCTTTCCAGTAGTGAAGGTAGGCTTTTGCCGATGTAGCCACACATTCTTGCCTTGTTCTCCGTGCAACCAGAGTTAGGGTTATTACTGGGGTCATCATTAGGGATGTTTTTGCAAAAAGGCGGGGGGACACTCTGGTAAGAATTACTCTGGGACAACATGTGTAAACCAGGGGACAGACCTAGGCAAGCTGGGAAATGTGATTGCCCTAGTTTTAACCAATTCACATAGAGCTCAAATTTGTGAGCTTGGCTTCAGAAGCACTGGCTCAACCCGAGTGAGGTAACCAGCAGCCACAGGTAGCTTTCCCTTTACTTTGGAATAAAACCATTAATTTTCCAGTAAATGTATTATCGTATATTGCAGTGGAATTGTATGTGTAGCAGCTGTGTTCCTTTTATAATTTTGAGCCTTGTGAACTCGGTGCTGCTAGGCCCTGTCGAGGTTATTGAAGGACACAGAGCTGTGTGGGCCTTACAGGAAGTGAGATTACTTAATGATACTTTACTGTTGCCTCAAACATTTTGAAATGAAAACTTTGAGGGCAAGAAATGATTCAGCCGTTTCTGCCTCCTACTGCTTTTTGAAGTCAGCTAGTACACATTAGTAAGCTGACACCACAGTTGATTGGAACGTCTGAAGCAAGACATTCTTAGGTAAGATGATATCTTCTAATGTTCTGAGTAGTTGGTCCCAGAGTTCAGGTTGTAAACAAGTGGGTACTGATGGAGAGCTGACTTCTGAAATCCCCTCCCTTCACCGTCCCTCTCATCACCTGTGTGGTAAGCAAAGAAGGGATACCCAGTTGGTACCTTTTGCCCGTGACACCTTCATCTGGGAGGCCTCAATTCCCGTTAGGGGGCTGGGTCTGGTTAGCTGAAAAATGGTTTCCTTTATGGGGCAGAGGAGTGCCAGTATGACTCTTCTCATACCTATTAAATCTTATGCTGGTATCATCTGGCATTTGAGTTCCTGTTTGTTTTAATAGGATAAGTGAGTGGAACTCTGGGCTTTAAGGAAATTATTGATACAGTATTTCCATCTGTATGGAACCCCTCATGATTATCTGGCTTTTTGATATTGTCTATTCACTTGCCAGTAGTAGTCAATTTGTGTTAGTTACATTTTGACAGAGTGTACCACAGGGATGCTTAGCTTTAGGAAACATTTAACATTGTAGTTATAGCAAGAAAAAAACCCACTCATTTTATCTTGCCTCATAGATCATATTACATGAGCAAAAGAAGTTTATTTTACTTTGAGTCTGGTTTAAAAACAGAAGTGTCAAATCTTCTTTCCGTAGTGGGGTTGAAGTCAACTTTTGGCTCCTTTTGTAGCATCTTTTCACCACGTGAGTAGGGCCAAATGCCTTAAGGGCCATACTCATTGTCACTTATCAACACACACATATATACACAGACACATGCTAGAATTAGTTGAGACTGGTGCTGTATTTTCTACTTATGTATTGAATGATGAAAGTAATATGTTCACTGTGGAAGTTTTAGAAAATGTAGGGAAAAATAGAAGGACAAAACTAAAAATCACCTATAATTCTACAACCCAGAGATTAACATTTCAGCTTGTAGCCTGCATATATTTGGTTAAGTTGCATCTTAAACCAATTTCACTTCATATATCTTGACCGTTTTCTCATATCCTTAAATATCTTTGACAACACTGCACTTGATGACTGTGTAGTATTCAATCATAAGGATACATCATTATTTTAGCAATCTCCTCTTGGGCATTTGATGTTGTTTCTAGTTTCTCTGTTATTTATATCACAGTGGTGACTATTGTCTACATTTTTTGTGTGTGTGTGCATCTTGGACTGTTTCCTTAGGATATTCGTAGAAGTGGAGAGTGAAATTATTCGGTCATGAGTTATGTATGACTTCAAGCGTCCGGATGCCTCTTGCCAAATTGCTTTCCATAAAGCTTGTACCAATTTACACTTCTGTCAACAGGATAAAAAGTGCCTTTCTGTATACATTTGTCAGCAATGAATAATTTCTTTATTCTTAATTGGCACTACTTTTGATGGATCCCCAGTGCATTGCTGTCTGTTTCAGCAAATAAAAATTATTCCTGGCAGAAATGAAAGTGGGGGATGTAATATTATAAACAGTAGTACTACAATGAACTGGCGGCCCCAGATACTTTGAGAATTGTTGAAACAGGCCATATTTTAGCTCTAAGAGTCTGTGTTTCTAAAAATATATTTTTCCTTTTCAAGTAGTTTATCAGTCTCATCTTTAATGTAGAGGAAAATGCTAATACTTTTCTTCTAAAATTATTGCTTCACGAACTGTACTTTGCTGTACAGCAGAAACTAACACAACATTGTAAAGCAACTATACTCCAGTAAAAATTAATAAAAAATTATTGCTTCATGAGTGCTTATTGTTCATTACGTTAGTGCTTTCTGTACGTATATTGAGTCATGCCTTTGAAAACAAAATGTAACTTCTGGCAAAGCTTGTCCAACTTTTTGGAACATTTGGTTTGTTACACAGCAGCAATTTCTGATCAAGGTCTCCTAAAGTAACAAATACTTCTTTCAACGACTATTCGGTTCTTTAGTATTTTAGTAAAGGCCTTGTCAATTCGGAATCACCCATGTATCACCATGCTGCTTGAGTAAACTTGGAAGGAAGAGATTTGGTAACTCCAACGTTTGATATTATGCAATCGATTTGTCCAAAACATTTTCTAAAATCAGTATCATAAGATTGCTGGTCCTAGAGGGCAGACGGCAGAAGCAAGAAGAACTACAGTCCTGCAGCCTGCGGAACAAAAACCACATTCACAGAAAGATAGACAAGATGAAAAGGCAGAGGGCTATGTACCAGATGAAAGAACAAGATAAAACCCCAGAAAAACATCTAAATGAAGTGGAGATAGGCAACCTTCCAGAAAAATAATTCAGAATAATGATAGTGAAGATGATTCGGGACCTCGGAAAAAGAACGGAGGCAAAGATCGAGAAGATGCAAGAAATGTTTAACAAAGACCTAGAAGAATTAAAGAACAAACAAACAGAGATGAACAA
>NC_041234.1:84500172-84527378 GCF_002837175.3 Physeter macrocephalus | reverse complement strand
TAAAGAAAAAAGAATGAAAAGAAATGAAGACAGCCTAAGAGATCTCTGGGACAACATTAAACGCAACAACATTCGCATTATAGGGGTCCCAGAAGGAGAAGAGAGAGAGAAAGGACCAGAGAAAGTATTTGAAGAGATTATAGTCGAAAACTTCCCTCACATAGGAAAGGAAATAGCCACCCAAGTCCAGGAAACACAGCGAGTCCCGTACAGGATAAACGCAAGGAGAAACACGCCAAGAGACATAGTAATCAAATTGGCAAAAATTAAAGACAAAGAAAAATTATTGAAAGCAGCAAGGGAAAAATGACAAATAACATACATGGGAACTCCCAGAAGGTTAACAGCTGATTTCTCAACAGAAACTATACAATCCAGAAGGGAGTGGCATGATATACTTAAAGTGATGAAAGGGAAGAACCTACAACCAAGATTACTGTACCCAGCAAGGATCTCATTCAGATTGGATGGAGAAATCAAAAGCTTACAGACAAGCAAAAGCTAAGAGAATTCAGCAACACCAAACCAGCTCTACAACAAATGCTAAAGGAACTTCTCAAAGTGGTAAACACAAGAGAAGAAAAGGACCTACAAAAACAAACCAAAAACAAGACCCATATATATGCTGTCTACAAGAGACTGACTTCAGACTTAGGGACACATACAGACTGAAAGTGAGGGGATGGAAAAAGATATTCCATGCAAATGGAAATCAAAAGAAAGCTGGAGTAGCAATACTCATATCAGATAAAATAGACTTTAAAATAAAGAATGTTACAAGAGACAAGGAAGGACACTACATAATGATCAAGGGATCAATCCAAGAAGAAGATATCACAATTATAAATATATATGCACCCAACATAGGAGCACCTCAGTACATAAGGCAACTCCTGAGAGGTACAAAAGAGGAAATCGACAGTAACACAATAATAGTGGGGGACGGTAACACCTAATTTACACCAATGGACAGATCATCCAAAATGAAAATAGATAAGGAAGCAGAAGCTTTACATTACACAATAGAGCAGATAGATTTAATTGATATTTATAGGACATTCCATCCCCAAACAGCAGATTACAGTTTCTTATCAAGTGCGCACGGAACATTCTCCAGGATAGCTCACATCTTGGGTCACAAATCAAGCCTCAGTAAATTTAAGAAAATTGAAATCATATCAAGCATCTTTTCTGACCACAACGCTGTGAGATTAGAAATGAATTACAGGGAAAAAAAAAATGTAAAAAACAAAAACACATGGAGGCTAAACAATACGTTACTAAATAACCAAGAGATCACTGAAGAAATCAAAGAGGAAATCAAAAAATACCTAGAGACAATGACAATGAAAACACGACGATCCAAAACCTATGGGATGCAGCAAAAGCAGTTCTAAGGGAAGTTTATAGCTATACAAGCCTACCTCAAGAAACAAGAGAAATCTCAAATAAACGATCTAACCTTACACCTAAAGGAACTAGAGGAAGAATAACAAACAAAACCCAAAGTTAGCAGAAGGAAAGAAATCATAAAGGTCGGAGCAGAAATAAATGAAATAGAAACAAAGAAAACAATAGCAAAGATCAATAAAACTAAAAGCTGGTTCTTGAGAAGATAAACAAGGAGAGGGCTAAAAGCAATAAAATTAGAAATGAAGAAGGAGAAGTTACGACAGACACCGCAGAAATACAAAGCATCCTAAGAGACTACTACAAGCAACTCTATGCCAATAGAATGGACAACCTGGAAGAAATGGACACATTCTTAGAAAGGTATAACCTTCCAAGACTGAACCAGGAAGAAATAGAAAATATGAGCAGACCAATCACAAGTAATGAAATTGACACTGTGATTAAAAATCTTCCAACAAACAAAAGTCCAGGACCGGATGGCTTCACAGGTGAATTCTATCAAACATTTAGAGAAGAGCTAACACCCATCCTTCTCAAACTCTTCCAAAAAATTGCAAAGGAAGGAACACTCCCAAACTCATTCTATGAGGCCACCATCACCCTGATACCAAAAGCAGACAAAGATACTACAGAAAAAGAAAATTACAGACCAATATCACTGGTGAATATAGGTGCAAAAATCCTCAACAAACTACTAGCAAACAGCATGCAACGACACATTGAAAGGATCATTACACCATGATTAAGTGGGGTTTATCCCGGGGATGCAAGGATTCTTCAATATATGCAAATTAATCAATGTGATACACCATATTAACAAATGGAAGAATAAAAACCGTATGATCATCTCAATAGATGCAGAAAAAGCTTTTGACAAAATTCAACACCCATTTATGATAAAAACTCTCCAGAAAGTGGGCATAGAGGGAACCTCCCTCAACATGATAAAGGCCATATAAGACAAACCCACAGCAAACATAATTCTCAATGGTGAAAAACTGAAAGCATTTCCTCTAAGATCAGGAGCAAGACAAGGATGTCCACTCTCACCACTATTATTCAACATAGTTTTGGAAGTCCTAGCCAGGGCAATCAGAGAAGAAAAAGAAATAAAAGGAATCCAAATTTGAAAAGAAGAAGTAAAACTGTCACTGTCTGCAGATGACATGATACTATACATAGAGAATCCTAAAGATGCCACCAGAAAACTGCTAGAACTAATCAATGAACTTGGTAAAGTAGCAGGATATAAACTTAATGCACAGAAATCTCTTGCATTCCTATGCACTAATGATGAAAAATCTGAAAGGGAAATTAAGGAAACACTCCCATTTACCACTGCAACAAAACGAATAAAATACCTAAGGGAAATTAAGGAAACAATCCCATTTACCACTGCAACAAAACGAATAAAATACCTAGGAATAGATCTACCCAGGGAGACAAAAGATGTGTATGCAGAAAACTATAAGACACTGATGAAAGAAATTAAAGATGATACCAACAGATGGGGAGGTATAACATGTTCTTGGATTGGAACAATCGATATTGTGAAAATGACTATACTACCCAAAGCAATCTACAGATTCAATGCAATCCCTATCAAATTACCAATGGCATTTTTTATGGAACTAGAACAAAAAAATCTTAAAATTTGTACAGAGACACAAAGACACTGAATAGCCAAAGCAGTCTTGAGGGAAAAAAAGCCTAGCTGGCGGAATCAGACTCCCTGACTTCAGACTGTACTACAAAGCTACAGTAATCAAGACAATATGGTATTGGCACAAAAACAGAAACATAGATCTATGGAAGAAGATAGAAAGCCCAGAGATAAACCCACGCACCTATGGTCAACTAATCTGTGACAAAGGAGGCAAGGATATACAGTGGAGAAAAGACAGTCTCTTCAGTAAGTGGTGCTAGGAAAACTGGACAGCTACATGTAAACGAATGAAATTAGAACACTCCCTAACCCCATACACAAAAATAAACTCAAAATGGATTAGAGACCTAAATGTAAGACTGGACACTATAAAACTCTTAGAGGAAAACATAGGAAGAACACTGTTTGACATAAATCACAGCAAGATCTTTTTGGATCCACCTCCTAGAGTAATGGTAAAAAAAAGCAAAAATAAACAAACGGGCCCTAATCAAACTTAAAAGCTTTTGCACAGCAAAGGAAACCATAGACAAGACGAAAAGACAACCCTCAGAATGGGAGAAAATATTTGCAAATGAATCAACGGACAAAGGATTAATCTCCAAAATATATAAACAGCTCATGCAGCTCAATATTAAAGAAACAAACAACCCAATCCAAAAATGGGCAGAAGACCTAAATAGACATTTCTCCAAAGAAGACATACAGATGGCCAAGAAGCACATGAAAAGCTGCTCAACATCACTAATTATTAGAGAAATGCAAATCAAAACTACAGTGAGGTATCACCTCACACCAGTTAGAATGGGCATCATCAGAAAATCTACAAACAACAAATGCTGGAGAAGGTGTGGAGAAAAGGGAACCCTCTTGCACTGTTGGTGGGAATGTAAATTGATACGGCCACTATGGAGAACAGTATGGAATTTCCTTAAAAACTAAAAATAGAGTTACCATATCATCCAGTAATCCCACTACTGGGCATATACCCAGAGAAAACCGTAATTCAAAAAGACACATGAACCCCAGTGTTCATTGCAGCACTATTTACAATAGCCAGGTCATGGAAGCAACCTAAATGCCCATCGACAGACGAATTGATAAAGAAGATGTGGTACATATATACAATGGAATATTACTCAGCCATAAAAAGAAATGAAATTGAGTCATTTGTTGAGACGTGGATGGATCTAAGGACTGTCATACAGAGTGAAGTAAGTCAGAAAGGGAAAAACATATCGTACATTAACACATGTATGTGGAACCTAGAAAAATGGTACAGATGAACCGGTTTGCAGGGAAGAAGTTGAGACACAGATGTAGAGAACAAACGTATGGACACCAAGGGGGGGAAGCCGTGGGGGGTTGGGGATGGTGGTGTGCTGAATTGGACGATTGGGATTGACATGCATACACTGATGTGTATAAAATTGATGACTAATAAGTACCTGCTATATAAAAAAATAAATAAAATAAAATTTAAAAATTAAAAAAAAAAACAAAAAACCACACACACACACACACACACAAAAGATTGCTGGTCCTGAGTCAAGAATTATCAATGTGACAGCAATTTTCATCGATTAAAACTTTTCTTCCCCAGTGGTTGTTTCCTAATAGTCAAGCTATATCTTAGGTGGATCTTACAAGTAGATTTTTGATATTTGTTGCTTTAAAAAATTCTTATTTAAATGCAGTTGTTCTATTGAGAGCTTTTAAAAAGAATGTGCCTTTCCCTCTTGATACTGTTGTTAGTTTCATCCAAGGTAATCAAAAGGATAGGGATAGTGCACCTTTTTTTGTTTTCTAATATTCTCACGTTCATCTTAAGAGTAAAACCAATCAATACTGATTGGAAAGAAATTCTTAATTTTGCTGTGTAGGGGAGCATATAAGATGCTTTCCTAATGTTCTAGAAAGTAGACCCTATTTTAGTCCATTTGGAGGGGAGAGGGAGGAGAGTTTGTCTTAAGGGACTAGTTCATTACTCTCATTTTAAAGCCTATTTCAGTTCTGAAAGTGTGCAACTTTGGAAGTAAGGAGTGGAATTTCTATGCATGTGGTTTATCTTCCCGTCCCAGGTGAAGTCTGGTACTTATATTGTAGGTTAGGTACTTGTCATTTTTATACACACACAATTTATATATGTGTGCTATGCAAATTGTGTGTATGTGTGTGTATGTGTGCATATATATATATGAAACCCTACTAATGATAAAACTATATATGTGTGTGTATATATATATATAATTTATATACATAATTTACCATACTAAGTATAAGGGGAGAAGTTAAGTAACAGAATGGGTGATAATAGAATTCTTAGCTAGAGTTGAAGTATTTCTCTTCACATTCAAACTAGACTCTGTCTTTGAGCTAGGGTAAAGACAGTGGGTATAGTATAAATAAACATTGCTTCAAAACTTAGAAAGTGAAACAAAGAACTTACCCCTGAATACTGCAGATTTAACTACATAAAGAAATAATCATTGTTGTCATGGATATACAATTTATATATTCTAGCATTGAAAAGAATAATCTTTGACTTAGGAGTAAAATGAAGGATTTGCTGTTTGGCTAAAATTGATTATTGTCATTCTAAAATATAATGGTACTTGTAGCTGTCCAGTTTTCCCAATACAACTTATTGAAGAGGCTATCTTTTCTCCATTGTATATTCTTGCCTCCTATATCAAAAATAAGGTGACCATACGTGCGTGGGTTTATCTCTGGGCTTTCTATCCTGTTCCATTGATCTATATTTCTGTTTTTGTGCCAGTACCATACTGACTTGATTATTGTAGCTTTGTAGTATAGTCTGAAGTCAGGGAGCCTGATTCCTCCAGCTCCATTTTTCTTTCCCAAGATTGCTTGGTTGTTTGGGGTCTTTTGTGTTTCCATACAAATTGTGAAATTTTTTGGTTCTAGTTCTGTGAAAAATGTCATTGGTAGTTTGATAGGGATTGCATTGAATTTGTAGATTGCTTTGGGTAGTATAGTCATTTTCACAATGTTGAATCCAAGAACATGGTATATCTCTCCATCTGTTTGTATCATCTTTAATTTCTTTCATCAGTGTCTTATAGTTTTCTGCATACAGGTCTTTTGTCTCCTTAGGTAGGTTTATTCCTAGGTTTTCTTCTTTTTTTTTTAAACATCTTTATTGGAGTATAATTGGTTTACAATGGTGTGTTAGTTTCTGCTTTATAACAAAGTGAATCAGTTATACGTATACATGTGTTCCCATATCTCTTCCCTATGCGTCTCCCTCCCTCCCACCCTCCCTATCCCACCCCTCTAGGTGGTCACAAGCCACCTAGCTGATCTCCCTGTGCTGTGCGGCTGCTTCCCACTAGCTAGCTATTTTACGTTTGGTAGTGTATATATGTCCATGCCATTCTCACTTTGGTATTGTATTCTTTTTGTTGCAGTGGTAAATGGGAGTATTTCCGTAGTTTCTCTTTCAGATTTTTCATCCTTCGTGTGTAGGAATGCAAGAGATTTCTGTGCATTAATTTTGTATCCTGCTACTTTACCAAATTCGTTGATTAGCTCTAGCAGTTTTCTGGTAGCATGTTTAGGATTCTCTATGTATAGTATCATGTCATCTGCAAACAGTGACAGCTTTACTTCTTTTCCGATTTGGATTCCTTTTATTTCTTTTTCTTCTCTGATTGCTGTGGCTAAAACTTCCAGAACTATGTTGAATAATAGTGGTGAGAGAGGACAACCCTGTCTTGTTCCTGATCTTAGAGGCAATGGTTTTAGTTTTTCACCATTGAGAACAATGTTGGCTGTGGGCTTGTGATATATGGCCTTTATTATGTTGAGGTAAGTTCCCTCTACGCCTACTTTCTGGAGGGTTTTTATCATAAATGGGTGTTGAATTTTGTCAGAAGCTTTTTCTGCATCTATTGAGATGATCATATGGTTTTTCTCCTTCAATTTGTTAATATGATGTATCACATTGATTGATTTGCATATATTGAATAATTCTTGCATTCCTGGGGTAAACCCCACTTGTAGAGTTTTGATTCCTGTTTCCTTTAGCCAGGCTCAGTTACTTTTTGTGAGATCCCAATAGCACGACTTTTAGTCTTTTCTTGTTTTTCCTTTGGTACCTGGCTTATCATGAACTACCTGGCTTATCATGCACAGGTAATGTGAAACAGCACGTGAGGTTTGTTTTTATTTAGTTATTTATTTTTAAAAATTTATTTATTTTTATTTTTATTTTTGGCTGCATTGGGTCTTTGTTGCCGTGTGCAGGCTTTCTCTAGTTGTGGCGAGTGGGGGCTACTCCTTGTTGCGGTGCGTGGGCTTCTCATTGTGGTGACTTTTCTTCCTGCGGAACACGGGCTCTGCGCGCATGGGCTACCGTAGTTGTGGCATGCGGGCCCAGTAGTTGTGGCTTGCGGGCTCTAGAGCGCAGGCTCAGTAGTTGTGGTGCATGGGCTTAGTTGCTCTGCAGCATGTGGGATCTTCCCCACCAGGGCTTGAACTCGCGTCCCCTGCACTGGCAGGCGGATTTGTAACCACTGCGCCACCAGGGAAGTCCGAGGTTTCTTTTTAAAGGGGATCTTTTCTCATGTCACTATACATATAAATGTTGTCTCTTATTGCAGATTGGAATCACGAAAGATATACGGGTTCTTCTTAAGAGAAAAAGAGGAAATCTGTAAGTATTTGTCCTTTAAAAATTCTAAATGTGCAATCTTGTCAGCTTTTGGCGAAAACTAAGTAAGTGACCAAACTAACAGGCATTTTTCCTCTCTTTATATTAGAAAAGCCCTGCCAGTATTTGTTTGTGTTAAAAAGGCAATATTTGGGAAAGTAAAATAGGAAAGCTTTTTACTCTGGGCAGCTTCTAAAATTTAAACTATCTGTCACTCACTTATGAAAGGGGAAGTGATACTTAAAATCTAAATACAATCTTTTTCTTTTGAGTATTACCAAAAAACGGAGTCACAGGTTGGAGTTCCAGTTCTGGCTACTGAGGTGGTGTGTCTTTGACAAGCTAGTTAGCTTCCCCTTGCCTCAATTTCCTCATCTGTAAAATGAACTTTATAAGTGTAAGTGTCCAGTGAATGGTTCATTAATATTGATGAAGTTGAATCTGTAGTAGTGTATATTTTCTCCAATAAATTGAAGCTTATTCTAGTTACTGTTTCTCAAACTGATTTACATATATTTCTGATCTTCAAAAATCTCTGCATCTATACTGTCCTTTACTGAGGCACCTACTCTAGACTATAATATAGAATGAAAGAAATACAACAGAGCACCTAAAGTTAGAATTTTAGTGTTTGAGCCTTGGACCTTGAAAATTACCTAGTCCAGGGGTTCCCAAACATTGACCTTTAGACCGTGCCCTCGCCAGTGAAGAATTTTTACTGGTCCATGGTGAAGTGAGGAAAATAAAGACCGTGAGATTTTTAAAGCTAAACTTTTTCCATTTAAAGGATTGCTTCTTATTATAAGATATATCCTCCTAACTTTGAGGAGTTAGACCCATTCTTTATTTTATGAAATGATGGTGATAGTAAATGATTGGTTTATGTTTTTTGTTTTTATGTCCATACCTGGCCCCAAAAAAAAAAAATTGGCAGCTGTGTCATTGCTGCCTTCTTTGTTTTTAACACTTTTATTGGTCCATGATATCTTAAAATCTGAATCCAACTTTCTCATTGTACAGATGAGGAAACAGACAGGAGGTTATTTAATTTGTTCCAGGTAGTGCAGCTCAGCAAGGTGCTGAGCTACGACCAAAGCCCTGTACACAACGCTGCCTCTCTTGTATTTCTGCTCTTCTGAGAATTGCTTTCATTATAATAGATTATGAAATTGAAACAGAAGATCTAGTAGTTCTTAGGTGCTAATTCAAAACACTCAGTGTTCTTGTAAAGCTAAGGCTTAAAGTCGACTGATCAGCCTGCATTAGAAAAATCTTGAACATGACCAAAGATTTTCATCAACAGGCCAGAATTAGTTGTCCCTGAATTCAGCTACATAGGCAGCATGCTATCCCATGATTGACAAAGAAGATACCAATAAGTTTAGTGTTCCCTTTGGGAAATAGACCATAGTGCAATTGTGAGGGCTGTAGTATTCAGGCTTCTATAGTTATTTATCCAGAGAGTCTGTTTTCTCTCTCTCTCTCTCTCTCTCTCTCTCTCTCTCTCTCTCTCTCTTTCCCCCTCCTACACACACACACACACACACACACACATCCTACACACATAGATAAATACTTATAGTAGTTGGCCTGCAGCCCATCTAGATGTGTAACAGAAAAAACTACCAAGGTGAAGAGCTGGAGTTGCCAGGAGCCTTAGCGAGAGCATCTGGCCAGCTGTGTTCAGGAGTCAACAGACACTTTGGAGACTCCTCTTCAATTCGCATAGCTCTGCCTTGGCTATCCCCAAATACACTTCAAAACAGAAATACCTAATTCCCTCATCTCCCTTGCCTCGCTCAAGTTTGTGAAGCTCGCATGGGCCAGGTAAACAAATGAACATGAAGAGAGAACAGAATGGAAAGTATTACCCATCCCTAACATGGAGACATTACCTCTAGGAGTACTTTTCCATGGCTTCTTGTATTTGACTTCATGTGGCTTCCTTCTTTAGTTAAGAATTCTTAAAAAAAAAAAAAAAAAAAAGAATTCTTTAATTTCTCAAATGTCAGGCACACACTAATGCAATGTCAATAATTTAAATACATATTGAATTAATAATAATGTTAATAATTTAAATACATATTGAATTAATAATAATGTTAATAAAAATATGTATTGAATTTTTCGTTGTCTTTGGATTACCTGTGCCCTTTTCTTACCAACACTAATATTTAAGAGTTGACTGAATGGCTGTAAGATTTCAGTCTTCAACAGATTTATCACTCTTTGAGTTCTTTTATTAACCTCATTTATAAGGTATATTTACTACTGAAGAGAGCAGAGTGAAGCTTTTTTGTTTTGTTTTGTTTTCTACCATGATACAGTTTCACATCATGGTGGCCAGGTAGCTGAGTCATAGTGACTTATTTAGCCATTTTGTAAGAAATGGTTTAAGATTACATTGCTGCATACCTTTTAACAGTGTGAAGTACTGGGAAACAACATTAGCAGAGAACCAACCTATTAAACTGGTCCCTCCTCTAGCAAAGGTGGAAGATAGGGCATGTGGCCAAAAAAGATATAAGTTGCAAAATTCTCCCTATAACACAAAGGTACTCCTGTGGGAAGTTATCACTGCTGGTTACAGATTTTTATTTGAACCTGAGTTCATGGTTGGCAGCCCGCAGTTGTATTACTTTATTATAATTAGTAGATAAGATGATAGAAGATGGATGAGTAACAAGTAGGTAAGATGACAGTAGAGTCTGCATATTTCTCACTCAGATGAAACACATTTGTAACTGTGAGCTAATTTGAAAGTTCAGATCTGTAGCCCAGTTTTTGATTAACTAATGTTATGATCATAAAGAAAAAATATCCAGTAAATGGAAGACTCTACAGACAAAATTAAAGTCTACACCATGCGTGATGGGCCATCTAATGTAGCAGCAGGGTTTTGTCCACAGGGACCTGTAGCAGATCCTCTTTAGCAGCAGCTGTAGAACACTGGAATTGTCATTGTGTTGGCTGCTTCCCTTCTACAGCACTGAACCCTTATATTTCTCTCTAAACACATAACTCCTAGAACTTAGTTTGTCTCCCCTTTTTCATGATATCTGATAAAGTTGGATTGTAACATCATGCTTTGTCAGTAGGTGCCACTTCTAGCATGATATATCCTCAAAATTCCTTACATGTAAGCTTCGGATTAAATTATATCCAGCCCACTCTCAACTTTGGAAAGCTAGCTGGGACGAAGCGAACACAACATTGTAAAGCAATTATACTCCAATAAAGATATTAAAAATAAATAAACATTTCACATGATTATTCAGTCTTGTAGACTGCCTGATAGCAAAAGATCCTGCTAGCTACTCTTAATGACTTTTATTTTCTTAAAATATTAACATTTAAAACGTTTTAATGTTAAAATGTTAATTTTAATGTTTTAGTTTTAGTGTTAAGAGTTGACTGAATGGCTGTAAGATTTCAGTCTTCAACAGATTTATCAGTCTTTGAGTTCTTTTATTAACCTCATTTATAAGGTATATTTACTACTGAAGAGCAGAGTGAAGCTTTTTTGTTTTGTTTTGTTTTCTACCATGATACAGTTTCACATCATGGTGGCCAGGTAGCTGAGTTGTAGTGACTTATTTAGCCATTTTGTAAGAAAATGGCTAAATGAGTCATTTGTCTACAAATGTTTTAATATTAAAATATAAAGTTAATAATATTGTAATGTAGCTCCTGTAAAGTTTGATTTCATGAACCAAAGGCAACCAATTTCTTTAACATGTAGATGAGCTTTCTCCTATATGTTTTAAAATCATTTGAAGCTTTTTAATAGTGTGTGAAAGAAAATAGGATTTTTTAAAAAAGCACCCCAGCCCTTTACAGAAGTCTTGGTGATGTAATATCTATGTAGAAGTATGATCTTTTAAAGTGCAACTGGTATGCTTACCTGTTTAACCTCTTGGATTTTTAATAATTTTCTGATTTAAAGTTTAGTGAATACAGCTTATCCTTTTCAGAAGGCAAATTATCTCTTTATTTGGTGTTTAAATTACCCTTAAGTGGTGTGTGATTTGATAATGTGATTTCTTAAAGTAGCACTGACATAGTTAATCATTGATTATTAAGTTTATATTTTTTATGTTTTCATAAGGTATTATATCGAGGACAGATGAAGTTAATTTGCCCTACCACGTGTTTCAGCTTGGTAGATGTGTGCATCCTTGCTTGGTTTAGTCTATTTTATAAAACTTTTGAAAAAAAGTGTCTTGGCATTGACTTCAGTTTATTAGTTTTTCTCTTTAATTCTTAAATGGGTGTTGTGTCACATGCTGCTGGGAGAGATGATTTCTTTTAAATTCAGACCTTAATCAGTATGTAGTGTTTGTTTACTTTGTGTACTGGAGCTTAATGTATTACTAATGCTTTTTGTGTTTAACCTAACTATCTCAGAGCGTCTGAAGTAACTGGAATGAAATACTTAACATTAAACTTGACCTCAAGAAAAAAAAAAAATTGCATCTGATTTTCACTTACACTTCTAGGACTTACTAGACACCTAAAGGGCTTTTTTTCCCTGTAAAAATGCCTTAGGCTGTAGGACAGATCAGTGCTCAAAGTTGTCATCAGGATTTTTTTCATATACAGAGTTTGTCACTCTCACCCATTTAGATTATACCAGTACGACCAAGGTCACAGACAGTACAGCTAAAAGTGTGGACTTTAAAATCAGATACACCTGGGTCCAAATCCCTACTCAGCTGTGTTAACTTGGGCAAAGGAATCTGTCTGAGACTGTTATATCATCAGCTATGTCATCAGGGTATTACTTCAAAAGGGTTTTCTGATGGACTAAATGAAAGAATGTATCTAAAGGACTGAGCACAGTGCCTAGCTCCTAGTACAGGCTCAATAAGTGGTTATTAATCTGATTCTCACATAGAATGCCGAACATCAGCAGGAATGATTAGCTATCCCCTGACTGAAGCTGATGCCCTGCCCTTTTACAGCTGAAATACAAATGCATCGCTTGATTTCAAGGAAGCGCAACTCAGAGTTTATGTCCTCCTGGTGGGACAGTAGTTATTTCTCTTCATACATGGTAGGACAGCATTCCTCTCTGAAAGGCATCCGTAAAAAAGCACATAGTAAAAATTCAATAACCCTCTTGCTTTTATAACAACTGTCTTTTTCCCTCCATGTAACAGGCAGTTTTTCCAGTTTCATATTTTCTCTCAAGCAACTAAACACATGTTCAAATTAATTACCAGGGACTTCAAGAGTATACCATTTCCTAGAGTGTTGGCATGGACAAGTGATTTTTTTAAAAAGATGACTAAGGTTGGTTGGCTTCCGGCTATTGCACTTACGTCCATTTTTACTTTATAGTTTCAGAGCAATCCATGTCCATTCTTTCTTTATCTTTTTTTTTTTTTGGCTGCGCTGGGTCTTCATTGCTGCGCGCGGGCTTTCTCTAGTTGTGGCGAGTGGGGGCCCCTCTTCACTGCAGTGCGCAGGCTTCTCATTGCGGTGGCTTCTCTTGTTGCAGAGCACGGGCTCTAGGCGCTCGGGCTTCAGTAGTTGTGGCACGTGGGCTCAGTAGGCTCATGGGCTCTAGAGCGCAGCCTCGGTAGTTGTGGTGCACGGGCTTAGTTGCCCCGCGGCATATGGGATTTAGCCAGACCAGGGATCTAACCCATGTCCCCTGCATTGGCAAGCGGATTCTTCACCTCTGGACCACCAGGGAAGTCCCTCCATGTCCATTCTTATTTCAGTCAACAAGTTTATTGAACAGTTAACACACAGAGGTACTGTTGTAGGAGGATTCAGCAGCAAACAATAAACTCTCTGCCTCATGGAGCTTTTATGTTCTAATGGGGGCATTCATAATAAACATGAAAAATTAAGCATAGGACATAGTAGTTACAAGGACTAAGGAGAATAATAAAGCGAGAAAGGGATAGGAGGTCTTGGGGTTCGATTTTGGAGTGGCTAGAGAAGGCCTCACTGAGAAGATGATATTTGAGTAAAGACAAAAAGAAGGTGAGAGAATAAGCTGTGCAGGTATCTTAGAAGAACATTCCAGGCAAAGAGAATAGCATGTACAAGGGACCTGAGGCAGGGTCATGCTTGGTGTGTCCCAGAAACAGCAAGGAACAAGTGGGACGGTAGCAGACTGAGGCAGGGAAAAGTGTCGGAGATGAAGCTGGAAACTTGAGGTGGAGGACAGATCCCATCCCCTAGGTCAGAGTAAGGACTGTATTTCTGAATGAGTCACATGGGGATTCTTTGAAAGGTTTTGGGCAGAGGAATGGTATGATCTCATTTGCACTTGAACTAGAGCACTCTGGCTGCTGAGTTTATGATTTATTATGAAGCAGGGAGATCAGATTGGCTATTGCAGTTATCCAGGTGAGAGAGGATAGTGGCTTGAGCCAGGATGGTAGCAGTAGAGGTGGTGAGAAGTAGTTGAATTTGATATCTGTTTTGTAAGTAGAGCTGGTAGGATTTGCTGTTGAATTGGGTGTGGAATGTGTGAGAAAGAGAGGGGAGTGAAAGCGAACCTGGTCATCGAAGGCTTTTGGTCAAAGCAACTGGAACTACAGAAACGGGCAAGACTGGGTGTGCTAGGTTTGTGGGAGGACGATCAGTGGCTCAATTTTCAACATATGTGTTAAATTTGAATATGTAACTGATATCTAAATGGATCTGTTGAGGAAACAGTTGGATATACTAACCTAGGTGCCTAAGGGAGACCTCCAGGCTAAGGGGGGACATTTTGAGAGTCATCACCATATATATGCTATTTAAAGCTGTGAGACTAAATGAGATCACCATGGGGGTGAGCATAGATAAAGAAAAGGTTCAAGGACTGAGCACTATAGCATTTAGAGGTCAGGGAGATGAGGAAGAAGCAGCAAAGAAGATGGAGAAGGAATGGCCAGGGAAGTCGGAAGAAAACCTGAAGAATGGGGTCTCCTGGAAGCCAAGTGAAGAAGTTCCCAGCAGGAAAAGAGGGGTCAACGGGGCTAAAGGCTGGTGGTGGGTCAAAGGGGATGAGGACTGACCTTTAACTGACCTTGGGATCTGACAACATGGAAGTCATCAGTGACCTCGATCAGAGCAATTTTGTGGAGTGGTAGAGGGGAAAGCCCGAGCGTAGTGGGTTCAAGAGAAAATAGGAGGAGGGAACTGGGTGACAGAGCACAGAGACACCTCTTCTCCTTCTCCTACAGAGAAGGAGAAGAAATGGGGCCATAGCCAGAGGAGAAGGTACAAGGGAGGGAGTGGTTTTTAAGATGAAAGAAATTATAGCCTGTTAGGATGCTGATGGGACCGATTCAGTAGAGCCGGAAAAATTCATGAGGCGGGAGAGAGAGGGAAGAATCGGTAGAATGGTGCCGCCAGGTCTTTCTGGTCTAGATGGGTGTCACACACAAATGAAGGGGTCGGCCTTAGCTAGGAGCATGACTAGTCCATCTCTAGTCACGGGAGAGAAGAGAGCACGTGGCCACAGATCCGAGTAGATGGGGAGCCACCCTGGTGGGAATCTGTGGAAGTTCTCTTCAGACGGTTTTAGTTTTCTCAGCCAAATGGTAAGCCAGGTCAGCAGCTGAGGATGAGGATGGCAGAGGAGCCTCAGTGGTCTGAAGAGAGAGAACAAAGTGTAATCCCAGGAGAGCAAGCCTGTGGATGGCCTAGTGCAGGGCAGCATGGTTTCTGTGTAGCTTCAAGGGTCCATTTGGGGGAGCAATCACGGATCTAAAGGGGGACGTTCAGCCCAGCTGGGTTTTTCTCCAGCCAAATTCAGCTGCATGGGGACAAGTGCAGATTCGGTGGCGGACAGGATTTAACCAGGTTGTGGTTTAGCCGAGTGAGTACAACGAAGAGGGAGAGATGCAAGTGGGTCGAAAGTGTATTCCAGGAACTGATTATTAACGCTCATGACATTGAAGCTGGATCAGACGAAGGACTCTCCCAACAGTGCCATGAAGTAGATAACACAAGCGGTATTCCTGTTTTACACACAATGCCACTGGTACAGAGCTTTTAGGTGAGAGGTCCTATATCTCATCCGAAGTCACACATAAGAGCAGACGCTGAGGTTAGAAGCCAGACCTCCTAACTTTGTTTAGTCCATTTACCACCCAGGATATCAGACTTTCTCTTCTTTAGAGAACAATTCATTTTCCCCGAATACAATAGCAGGGTGCTTAGTCTTGAGTTGCCAAATCATCATCCACGTGTCTCTTATAGTATAGTGGCGTTGTAGTAACGTTGACTCTGAAATAATTCGATTTTCCCATTGACTTAGATCATAAAAGGGGAAGAGCACTTTACACAGAAAGCTCGAAAGCATCTGCTACTCTACTTGCTGTTTTCTGATACATCCTGCAGTTCTGCCCCCATCCATTCCCCAGTCCATGAGGACTGTCCTCATTTCCCAATCTTTGTCCTCTCCTTTTGAAAACATATCCATCCTTCATACTGACTCCAAATACTGTGCTATTTTGTGAAACCTTTCTGGATGGTTCTCCTTCCTCCCTCTTTTTGTCCCCCCCAAACTGGATGTAATCTCATCCCTCTTTTGAATACCTTTAGCGTTTTCTTCTTGTTTCTTTGATGGGATCTACCATATTCTACTGTATATATTTGTGAACTCATCTCCCTGCACCCTACCATACATGTGGACACATACGTACATGCACACGTGCATATAAAGGATTGAGAGCATGTTTTACTCATCTTTGTGTTAAGTGCTCAAAACTTACACATAGTAGGTGTTCAAATCTTTTTTTTTTTTTTTTAAATGAATTTATCAATAGGCTGGATGTAACACTGGAAAACCTTTGATAAGGAAGGATTTTTAGATGATAGGTAGAACTGGGCAGAGCCTGGCTGGGGAGCTTGAAAGAGCACCAGACTTGGGGACAGGCCTTGGTTACAGTTTGTACTGTCACACATTTGCTTCTCTTTGAGATGAAAGATCAGACAATATCAGTGGCTCAAATATTCAGCTGAAATGGAGGTTCCAGTGTGCCCCCACCAAAGCAACTCTGCCTTTTGCTTTTATCTGCACTTGTGTTTTCACGTCCACATAAGCTTTTATTCAAATGAATGAGCCATGCCTCTCCCCCTGCCCCCAGTACCGCCAGAAGGAATTAGAAAACTTCTGGACTAAATGACCTCTCTGATCTCTCTTTACCTGAATGCTCTTTGAGCCTTGTGTACTCTGTGTGTGTGTGTGTGTGTGTGTGTGTGTGTGTGTGTGTGTGTGTGTTTATGTGTATGTGTCTCTGTACTATGAGGATTAAGTAGATGTTTCCCTACCTCCAAGACTTAAGGCAAATCTGTTTAAAAGATTAAGTGTATATAACAACATGAATGACTGAACACATACAATACAGTTTACATCTAGCTAGATTGTAAGCCCTTCAAAAGCTGTCTTCTACTTCTTCAGCCCCAAGGGTGAACCTGAGGTGGTACTTCTGGTATTGTCCCTGATAATTTACATATTGAAATAAGTATTTATTTTGAATTGATTTCCTTTCAGTACTTCTTTATATTACCAGTAAAGAATTATTTTAAAAAATTGTGTGTGTAGGTAGACTATCATCTGTGACTATCCTTTAAGGTTTATAAAGGAGTATTATAAAGTATTTGTTATAACAAAGAGGTGTTGGGTTTGATAGGGTTGAGAACTTCTGGTCTGTGCTCTATACTTAGGTGCTTAGATGTTTAAAAATGCTGGTATAATCAAGGATCAGAATGAGTGGTAGACATTTCAAGTGATGTGGGAAATTAGAAAAAGGAAAGATTATCAAGGATTTGGGTAGTCGTGGAATGTCTGATGGAGGAGAGGATTGTTAGAGGGAATCTTGCATATTGAGGATCAGGCACTATGATAGACACTTGATGTACCTTATCTTGAAAAAATGAATGACCAGACTTGCCAAAGAGACTGAGAAAGCCATTTCTAGGTATAGTAAATCATAAAATTAAAGTTGGAAGGGCCCCAGGAAATCATCTAGGCCAGAAATTTTTAGTGTAAGGGTGGTGTCACCCTTTGGTGTTCATGGATGGATTCCAGGGAACTCAGGAATCCCCTGAATTTGTGTATACCATTTTGCATATCTTTCTGAGGGGAACTGGGTTCATAGTTCTCCTTGGATTCTGAAAGGGGCCCATCACCTCTAGGAAGTTAAGGGTTACTGATCTAGTGAGATCCTAAGCTCAGCCAGATTGTTTCGCCCAAGGTTACACAGCCAGTCAGTGACAGAGATGGGGTCTGAAACCCAGGTCTTTTCACCTGTAGTTCCTTGCTGGTTTCACCACACTCAGTTGAAGGGCATGAAGAAAAGCAGGGGCAGCATTAAGGATTAAGCTGCCATTTTATAGTAGTTGGTGTAGAAATGCACAACTCTCTTGGGGTCAGTAGTCCATTTCCACAAGAGTTACAGAAGGGTGCACTTCAATTTGTCTCCTCAGAGTGAGCTAATATTTTAATTTTTGTAGCTGAAATACACCTCCACTCTCCAAAATAGCTTTCTCAGCTGAAGGCAAGCTCCCGGAGGGACATTATTCTCCCTGAGGCTGTTTCTGCAGTTCCTTTCCATTTGGCACTGTCTTTTCCGACCTGCGGTGGCCTCCAGTTTCCTGTCAAATCAAATCAAAACTACTTTGCCTGATTTGTCAGACCCTGTACTTCTGTGGCCTGTTTAGCCAGCGAGTACTCTGTGCCCCACTCAGGTGAGTGTCCTTTTTTTTGGCCGTCTCTCCTCTCCCAAAGTCCTTTCATTTCTACCTCTTTATCTTTTATCATGTGGTTCCCCAGCCCAGAATGACCTCCATCCTTTCTCCTTTGTTTCCAGATCCCCGACATAAGGTCCAGCTTAAGTCTAATCTCCACAAAGCCTCCCCTAGTAACCGTGGACCATTTTGCACTTGCTCTGAACTGCTATCGCATTTATTGCTTGCACTGCACACCATAGCACTTAGGTATTTTCACGGGCTTTTCATCGGAAAGGCTCCAGCGGTCACTTTGGGAGTGGGGTTCCAGGAAGTCCAGGGTGGGACTCTGGGCACCCCCAATCCCTGCTTCAGCCGGAGCAATTCCACTTCAGTGTCTATATATGGGAAGTCTGCATGAGTGTTTATTTGGAGAAATGGTTTTGCTGCCACCTTCTCCTGCAAACAAAGTTTGAAAAATACTGGCTCTATCTTGTGTGCTGATGGCCTCACAAGTGTTAACTCGTAATGAGCAAGGGCCAGGACTTACACTACTGTGGACTTAATACTACCACTCCCAGGCAACTGGTGCAATTTTGAGCACTAAGTAGACAGGTAGGAAATGATGTTATGATTGTATTGCTCCAATCTGGGGGATAGGAGGTAGTGAATAGCATTACCAAGAAATTATCTTAAAGAAGAACTCAGAATGATATTTCTGGGTTGATCTTTGAGAAATAAACCAAAATTGGTGGATTTTTTTTCTCTCTTTTGGATACAAAACCGAATCCTATTTAAAGCTGTCCGGTTTACATGTACATGTTTAAGAGAAACCTCAGTACTGGCATTCACTACTCTCCCAAAGTTTAGCCAAACTTAAATACCACATGCCTGCACTCATATAGGCACTATAAGTGTTACACGACTGACTTACAGAGTGATGTGTAGTATACCTAAAAACCTATAACAATTAAATTTAAAATTTATGGCCATAATGATTAAAACTGGAAAATGCCAGTCTTTCAGACCAGTTATTTCCGCTTTCTTGTATCAAATCAATTATAGAAACTAATAAAGACCTGAGTATTTAAATCAATGGTCTGTCAACTTGTTAATACTCTTTTGTTTTGTTTTTGTTTTGTTTTGTTTTCCCTGCTCTCTGCCTGGTTCATTGTCTTCACCTACAGGTGTACTTTATTGTCGGCTTCCAAAGATTACTAACTCTTATCTGTATCATTAAAATTGAACTGCCTTGACTCTTCTGCTACTCTTAACTACTGCTTCCATTATTGCCTTCTTCAGCAAAATCAGGCTTTCTGAAGCCAAAGAATAACAAGAAATAAACACCATTTTAGAAGCCTTGCCACTATGAAACTTAAGCAAAATGTGCTCACCATTATTTTGCTGCCTATCCACTTGTTAATAACAATATACAGTGCCCTTGTATTTATTCCGTGGTATTTTCTTACCAATGCCAAGAAGAAAAACGCTATGGCAAAGAGAGTAAAAGCTAAGCCCACCTCAGACAAACCTGGAAGTCCGTATCGCTCTGTCACGCACTTCGACTCACTAGCTGTCATAGACATCCCTGGAGCAGACACCCTGGATAAATTATTCGATCATGCCGTATCCAAGTTTGGGAAGAAGGACAGCCTGGGGACCAGGGAAATCCTAAGTGAAGAAAATGAAATGCAGCCAAATGGAAAGGTTTTTAAGAAGGTAAAGCATTTTTGTGCTTCCTATTGTTTTTAAAGGGGAAGGTACACTTTACTTTATTATAAATCAAGTGCATTTAAAACATGCTGGTGGGCTTCCCTGGTGGCGCAGTGGTTGCGCGTCCGCCTGCCGATGCAGGGGAACCGGGTTCGCGCCCCGGTCTGGGAGGATCCCACAGGCCTCCGCAACGGGAGGGGCCGCAGCAGAGGGAGGCCCGCATACCACCAAAAAATAAAAAAAAAATAAAAAAAAATAAAAAAATAAAACATGCTGGCATTCCATTATAGTGCCCCGTAACTAATTCTCAGAAGGTGCTCACAGCATCTGTGTAATTCACTTAAGGGTATTTTTAGAGTTCTACACTTTGAATAGTATGTTAATTGTTTGTTTGAGTACATATGCTAATGTTACAGAATGTCTCACTTTAACAGTTAATTCTTGGGAATTATAAATGGATGAACTATCTCGAAGTGAACCGCAGAGTGAATAACTTTGGTAGTGGACTTGCTGCATTGGGACTGAAACCAAAGAGCACTATTGCCATTTTCTGTGAGACCAGGGCTGAATGGATGATTGCAGCACAGACCTGCTTTAAGTACAACTTTCCTCGTAAGTGCCTGGTGTTATTTGGAGGGGGAGAGAGTGGGCTTTGCTTACATGTGAAATTGTCCTGAGATCCTCTTGTTTTCCAAGCAAGTGTTCAGCCAGAGCCTATTGGCCTTGAGCAACTGAATTGACTGATGATTTCTTTTTGCCCAGTTTGTGGCACTTCCAGTATTTCTGGGTTTCTTTAGGTTTAAAAAGTTAGAATCCCGAAAATTTGTAAGAAGGATTCGTGACTCCTGGGAAGTTTGAGGCAAGGTTGAAGGGTAATAGCAGAGACCGTGAAATCGAATTAGATTATAAAATGTCTTTGCATCTGTGAGTATATCTGTCATTAAAAGTTGACTTAAATAACATATCTAAGAAATGCTTATCATTTAACTTTTGTGTTCATTTTTTATCATGTAGTTGTGACTTTATATGCCACACTTGGCAAAGAAGCTGTAGTTCACGGGTTAAATGAATCTGAGGCTGCCTATCTGATTACTAGTGTTGAACTTCTGGAGAGTAAACTTAAGGTAAGTATGAAATTTTCTTTTAATTCATGGTAGTGTTTGACAGCATAGGAGAATATTCAAGAATTGAGTTTATTGCATACCCATATTTAATAACTGGATTTTCTTTCTGCTCAACAGACTGCATTGTTAGATATTAACTGTGTTAAACATATCATTTATGTGGATAATAAGACGATCAATAAGGCAGAATACCCTGAAGGATTTGAGATTCACAGCATGCAATCAGTGGAAGAGTTGGGATCCAAGGCAGAAAACTGTAAGTAAAGCAGTTAAAACAAATGTATTAATCTCTTCAAGCTTGTTATTCCAGTAGGTTAGGAAAAGCAGTAATGCAAGTGAAAGCTGTAAAGTTCTCTGATTTAAAAAAAGTTTTGTATAACTCAATAAAAAAACTTCAAAAATGTTTAAAAACTATCAAGACCATATATGATTAAGATTTTTCTCTCCCTTTCTCCTCAAAAAGTTAACCACTATTTGAATTATTACTAAATGGTTGAGGCTTATGGCAGTTGCTGCCAAACTTTTCTTTTTTCAAAGAAACCTACCATAACCTTCCAGCCTGGACTCACGTAAGGCAAAGATCTCAGGCCTTCCATTCAGTAAACTTTTTTTGTTTTTAAATGCTTAATGCTACTGATTTTCATCATGTCTCAGACGATGCAGAGCTGTTTGTCAAAACCATACTTGGCTTATTCTACCACTGATATGGTAGTTGGTATTTCATTTGAAACAAGTTAAGTGTGTGTCTTATATCAAAATGTCAGTTGGTCATCAGGACAGAGGGTTGAGCAAATGAAATACTCCATTGAAATATTTTTCTTTCTCATGTTTAATGAGAAGATCACAATACTCTGCTAGATGAGTAATCCGAGTCTTTTATCACAGGCATAAGTATGCCTGCCCTTTGCTCTGGGGAAAGACGTTATCTTTATTGTACTGGACAGTGAACATGCCTGCTCTTTGCTCTGGAGGGAGACACTTTCTCTGTCTTCCACGGCTGTTCACTGTGCAGTCATCCTTGCAAAGACAGTCTGGAACAGTCAGTGCCTGTGCTCGCAAGATGTACAGAAACTCAAGAGACCCACGGAGCATTAACTCTCAACACCAGGTTGACCCTGCAAGATGGCGGTAAACTTGACTGGGAAGTCCTGATTGGTAGGGATTTGTTGGCACAAAACTGTGGGGGGTAATGGTCCTCATAATTTTGTGTGAGCCAGAGCATGATAGACCACAGGTCCCACCTAGTCCACTCATCTCTACAGTTAATAAGACACATATGTTTCGGGTGATACTCTACCTGAGTAGACAGTTGTTACGATGATGACAAGAAGTGAAGTGTCACGTTGTGTGCTTAGCTTGAGAAGACCTTAACATATCTACTGCTGCCGCTTCCATCAGTCGTCAGAAGAAGGATGCAGTCCCTATTTGCTTGATTTATAAACTATGACAGTAGATACCTTTAAGGAGCATTAACATTACCCCATTTAAGCATAACTTTATCTTTGGTTATCTCAGTACTAAATCATACTGTTTAAAATGGTTATTTTAGCTTGTATTTTAGCTTGTATATAAAAATGTGATTCATTTTACAAACTGATTTGTAAAAACGTTTATTTTGTAGAGCAGTTTTAGGTTCACAGCAAAACTGAGGGGAAGGTACACACGTGCACAGCGTCCCCCATTATCAGCGTCCCAGAGTGGTATGTTTGTTACAATTGATGACCCTACATTGACATCATTATCACCACAAATCCATAGTTTACATTAGGGATCCCTCTTGGTGTTACACATCCTACGGGTTTGGACAAATGTATACTGACATGTATTATCATTATAGTATCATACAGAGCATAAACTCATTTTTTAGAATCCAACAACCTTATAAAACTTTTATTTATTTAATTGCAATCATATACCTGGGGATTCTTGGTTATTTTGGTGTATTCTAGAAAGGAAAGGAGATTACTAGGTTAGCACAATACACTGTCTTGAAAGTGGAAGCCCCAGTGTGCTGTTTAAAACTTAGCGTGTTAGAATCTTAGAGTTGATGTCGCCTTAAAGATCAAATCAAAAACAACAACAACAGCAACAACAAAGGAACACAAGGAAACTTAGGGAAGTGATGGACACGCCTGTTGCCCTGATTGTGGTGATTGTATCACGGATGTTTGTATACGTTCAGTCATCAAATTGTACACATTAATATATTCAGTTGTTTATATTATCAATTATACCTCAGTAAAGCTATTAAAAAGCTATATGAACAGTTTAGATATACATTATCTCTTGTGAGCAGCACTGTTGTCCATCCAACCTAGGTTAGATAGATTAAGAGCTGGAAGCAAATTCATGTCACGTTAATATTTTAAATATTGAGATATATATTAAAAAAAAAATATATATATATATGTACAGTGTTTGTTTAGAGTGTGCATGCAGGCAGTTAATAAATGGGGACTTGAAATTTCACTCAACTTTTTGTTTAGTTAGTATCGTGGAATGACAAAAAAAGTTATGTCTTGCAATAGCATTTCTCTTTATTAGTAGGCTGAAAGATACTTTCAAGGAACATTTACAGTTTCTCTAATTCTTTTTCCCTGTGTATGACTGTTCTAATTATATTTATTGAAATTGTTGCCTGTTTCATCTAAAAAATTTTAAGCTTCTATGTTATGTCTTTTTAACTTCGTTGTTCCAGTAATTCTTTTTTTTTTTTTTTTTTTTTGCGGTACGTGGGCCTCTCACTGATGTGGCCTCTCCCGTTGCGGAGCACAGGCTCCGGACGCGCAGGTTCAGCGGCCATGGCTCACGGGCCCAGCCGCTCCAGGCATGTGGGATCTTCCCGGACCAGGGCACGAACCCGCGTCCCCTGTATCGGCCGGTGGACTCTCAACCACTGTGCCACCAGGGAAGGCCCAGTAATTCATTTTTATTGTATTTTACAGATGCACCCATCCATAAATTATTAAGGGAAAAAAGGGTCCTCACAGCAGATAGTTTGAGAAGCACAACTCTAGCAGACATGTTAACAAGCTCCAGCCTGCATCTGTTTCTTTAAATGAAGTTGGATTGGAACACAGTCACATCCATTTGTTTAACAACTGCCTGTGGTTCCTTTCATTCTACAGCAACAAAGTTGGGTAGTTTGGGCACAGACCATATGACCCTCCAAGCCTAAAATATTTACTGTCTGGTCCTTTGCAAAGGTAGCCTGCAGATTCCTGCTCCAGACGGCTGACTGTAATCTGTTGGGAAGACCTCTTTATTTCCCTCCCCCAATCATTCAATAAGCAGAGATGGCGCTGGGGCTCAGGACCCTTAAGATGATTAAACGTTCCTACCTGCAGACAGAGGGCAAGAAGAAACGAAGTTTAGATATTACCTTTGGTAGGAAATGAAGGGCTTGTAAACCCCTTTGAACTGTCTCTTTTTCTTAGTTTCCAAAAATTCCTGTCTGATTTTGATTAAAAAGAATCAAAGTATGGTATGCCCTGATAGGGGAAAAAGCACTAATTCTGGAAGATGCAAAAGAATCCCCAATCCAGACACATACCAAGTATTCTAACTACGGGAGTGAGTGAGCATATGTGTGTGTGTGTGTGTGTGTGTGTGTGTATGTGTGTAGCAGAGAGAAAGGATCTCCTGCTATAATTTTAATCTCACTGCACTTTCAATACTTTTAAACAATGATTTCCTGTATAGATTTCAAGAAGCAACAATCAAAACAGTAGACATTATCGTTTGGGTTTGTTATCCTTTGGATTTTCCTTGCTACTTGGATCTAATAAAAATATGTTAAATGTATAATGGTTCTCTAATTCAATATCCATGGTTCGATTATTTTAAAATAAAATTATTTTTCTAAAAACTTGAAAAAAGCAAGTCCAGTGGTTTTCAATCAGGAGTGTGTATGAATGTCACCTGCGGAGCCTTTGATCCATTTCGGACATACAGAATCAGAATTTTCAGAACTAGGGTCCAGAGATAGTATTTTATTTAAGTTCCACAGGTGATTCTCATGCCCACCGGTGGTTCAGAACCATAATCTAGTCCAACTGTCTCATTTTAGAGATGAGAAAACGGAGGCTTGGGGAGCTCACAGAAAATACTCTATCTTCCTGATTCTCCAAATCTTAGATATCTTTCCACAACAAGGCCCTGTAAACAGCACTGTGGAGAGGCATGAACAGACAGGGATTAGGCTAAACGTCCAGAAGATGGGCCAGATTGAGTTTGAAATTCTCATTGCAGGTAACCAGAATTTGATAACCATTTTCGTGGTGATTAACAGTAGAGAGTATTTGTTTTAAATAGTTTATCGTTACGCCAAAATCTAAAAGTCTTATCTTTGCTTAGCAATTTGACTTGTAAACTAGAGAAAATTTGGTGCTTTGTCATTTATTTAGCAAGCGTTCCTCCAAATAGACCAACTCCTTCAGACTTGGCTATCGTCATGTATACCAGTGGTTCTACTGGCCGACCGAAGGGAGTGATGATGCATCATAGCAATTTGATAGCTGGAATGACAGGCCAGTGTGAGAGAATTCCTGGACTGGGGTAAGAGAGAATTATTCAGCTTTCTTCTTAGAAATCAGAGCTCATGTTTGGCATTCTCTAGTCTGTATTAAAACAATAAGGTCATTGATGTTTCTAATTTACATTGTCTTTGTAAGAATGGCTAAAATGTTTCTCTTACTTTGTTTTAGACCAAAGGACACATATATTGGCTACCTGCCTTTGGCTCATGTACTAGAATTGACAGCAGAGATATCTTGTTTTACCTATGGTTGTAGGATTGGATATTCTTCTCCACTTACTCTCTCTGACCAGGTGACAAGCTTTTCAGTGTATTGGCATGATCATATTAAGTTACAGTGTTTGGCTGAGGACAGATTACTAAAACATAAGATTTTTATTCAGCTAAAACTTTCTCCTTGGCTTCAAAAATATGCAGATGTAGTAAATAACCTTGAGGATTCGTTAGCATTGCTTTATTTTACATATTTTAAAATTATTTTGAGGCAAATAATTACTTCCATTGTCTTCAGTATTCTATCAAACAGAATGTTATCAAATTAGTATTTCTGTATGATGTTAGTTGATGTTCATAGTGGTGACTTTGAGATGTGGCTTTGCCTTTTGGCTAATCAAAGAAAGTTAAAGGCTTGTTTTAGTGCTTTATCTACCTTAGTTGAAGCTTTTTGCTTTTCGCTTTCGTTTTTGTTTGAAAATGGATGGTGTGTGCTATGTGTGATATGTTATTAATAAAAATGCTCAGTTTACCAAAATATCCCATTTTCTTTTATCCTGGATCAGAGTTTCTCCTCTAAGAAAGGCTGAAATGTGCTGGAAGAAATAATCTACATCATAAAGCACTAATGCACTCAATACCTCAGACTTGTAGGTTATGTGAGTTGGAACAGATAACTCACAGAGCAGTAGAGATCAAATTCCATGTGTAAATGTCTGTCTTTGCCCTAAATGTAGGGCCAGACACTATCAACCTCTTAGAGGAAAACATAGGCAGAACACTCTATGACATACATCACAGCAAGACCCTTTTTTGACCCACCTCCTAGAGAAATGGAAATAAAAACAAAAATAAACAAATGGGACCTAATGAAACTTCAAAGCTTTTGCACAGCGAAGGATACCATAAACAAGACCAAAAGACAACCCTCAGAATGGGAGAAAATAGTTGCAAATGAAGCAACTGACAAAGGATTCATCTCCAAAATTTATAAGCAGCTCATGCAGCTCAATATCAAAAAAACAAACAACCCAATCCCAAAATGGGCAGAAGACCTAAATAGACATTTCTCCAAAGAAGATATACAGATTGCCAACAAACACAGGAAAGGATGCTCAACATCATTAATCATTAGAGAAATGCAAATCAAAACTACAATGAGGTATCACCTCACACCAGTCA
>NC_041234.1:84496214-84499020 GCF_002837175.3 Physeter macrocephalus | reverse complement strand
GTGCTTTGTGACCACCTAGAGAGGTAGGGTGGGAGGGAGGGAGACACAAGAGGGAGGAGATATGGGGATATATGTATATGTATACCTGATTTACTTTGTTATAAAGAAGAAACTAACACACCATTGTAAAGCAATTATACTCCAATAAAGATGTTAAAAAAAAATGTCTGTCTTTGCTCTTGTTAATACTTGAATTATAACCTTTTCTGCTGAAAGTTTCTTTCCTTGATCCTATTTACTTTTTCTTTACTCTAGTCCAGCAAAATTAAAAAGGGAAGCAAAGGAGACTGTACTGTACTGAAGCCTTCGCTCATGGCAGCTGTCCCGGTGAGTACAGAATGCCTGTATCATTCATTGCCTCCACTTGGACTTGTAAAAAAGTAACACTCCTAGGTATTTTTCGACATTTTAAAATAATTTTACTTTGGGGAAATTATGGCCAAACGTGTCCCTTAAAATCTTAGCTAAGCACTGGGAAAAGATGAAATGGCAAACTTCTGAAGTGTACGCCTGTTAGGGTTTGCCAGTTCTTGAAAATTAAGTGATGAAACTGACCTAGCTCAAATTACCTAGTCTGAGAATTGGTCATAATATTTTAAAGGTAGAATACACTCTAAAGATCATTTTGTTTAATGACTTCATTCAACAGTGAGGCAACCTAGGCCATTCTAGAGAACTGGGGCAGTGTACCCAAGGTTGCAGAGCTGATTCTAGAATCCAAGCCTCCTGACCCTTATGGTGGCTAAGAAAGACTAAGGAAACTGTCATTTGAGAGAACTCCCAGAGAAAAAAGTTGAATTCTAGTTATTCAATATCCTCACGTGAAATATTGCCTTTTATAAAAATAAGATGTTACATTTTATAGCCTTATAATGATAAATTATGAGATATTTAACACAGTGTTTCTAACTTGTATAATCAAATATATTCTAGCGCTTTAGGCTTCCGAAACTCCAGTGGGAGTATCACCACTGCTTGTATCATGATCAGACTTTACATCTTATCCCAGTATCTTTCAAAGAATTGTTTTTGCACACGGGAAAGCCTGCGATTACACAATGAAGTGTTCAGTTTTTTCTAAGAATTACAGATGGAAGATAATTTTTTTTTAGCTTCTAATTACAAAATTACCAAATAACCAAAGAATTAGAACAGATCAGAGTAGGCTTTGCTTTTTTATTTAGAGGTGCTGTAGAATTCAGCAAGTTGACAAACTAAAAGGAGAGCCTTCTGATTAAAAGCATAATAAAATGCTAATAATAGGTACCATAGTACTTAAGTATGTTCTAGACACTGTGCTAAAGTGCTTTAGATGGATCATCTCATTTAATCCCCACTAAGACTCTGCTAGGTGGGTCCTGTTATCCCCATTTTATAAAGAAAAAAAAAAACTTGCCAAAGGTCACAGAGCCCATAGGTGGTCATTAAAGCTTGAACTCTTTTAGCAGTCTGGTCGCAGAGACTTCTTACCCACTCTGGCTGTCTGTTTAGGATTGTTTTTGTTATTTTGTTTTGGGAAACAATATGTTGGGTTTATTACCCAGGAGTTCCTAGGAAACAGTATCAGAGAACATAATTAGGGAGGGGGAAGGGCCGAGGAGTCTAGGAAGTAATGTCTGAATTTAGGCCTGAAAGATAAACAGGAGTTAGCTGATATGCTCTGTATCCTTTAATTACCCATTGTTCATTCTTCTTTACTTTGTGTCTTGGGAGGCTAATTTCTGAGGATGAATTACCAGGAGGACTTGCTTGCCTTCTGATTTCTGGTGGGGCTTAGCCACTTGTTGGCGCTCTTGAAAGTTCAGAGGGCAGGGAGAGAGGTCTGCATACTTACTGCCTTTGCCTCTCCCTGCTGGGCTGCGATTTTTGGCACTTGTTGCCAGGTGCTCGTTGGACAGTCTCTTTCCTGTTGGCTCTAACCAGGTCTTTCCCATGGTTACCATCCTCTACCAGGTTCCAGTAATACTTCTCTCCTCTTATTTCTTCAGGCCTAGGGATAGTAAATGGCCTCCTACTTTGCTAGTCCATTGATGCTTCACCAAACCTTATTGGCTCCCTTAGCTCCTCCCACTCGTCTGTAAATAGGCCTTTAAAAAATCTTATTATTGACAATTGTTCTTTATAGATTCTGTCTTTTGAGTTTGTTTCTTTCCTGAGTCAGAATAAAAGATCCATTTAGTATTGTAATGGTCACATATTCACAGTGTGAGAATTCAGAGTAAATCGCTGCTGATAAGCAGTGACTCCACTGAACGTCATGTAATGTTAGGTTGAGGTAAAGGGTGACTGAATGTGCTAACCATAAACCCTGCCAACTTGTTGCAACTGTGTTGTGTTCCTTACTCATTAAGCCCTTTCTGTGCCTGTGATTGGTATATAGTGTTGCAAGGAGCGCTGGAAGTGGTTCTCACACATCTGTCTCACTCCCATATGCTCTCTTCCACCCAACATACTTTTTTTAAAAAAATGACATACGCATGATTTATTGGTAGGGTACACATGGTACAATTTATTTATTTCCTTTGGGGGTGATTTTTTAAATTGAAATATAGTTGATGTATAATATTATATTAGTTTCAGGTGTACTACATGAGTTGACATTTGCGCACCATACACTTCTTTTTTTTTAACATCTTTATTGGAGTATAATTGCTTCACAATGTTGTGTTAGTTTCTCCTGTATAACAAAGTGAATCAGCTATATGTATACATATATCCCCATATCCCCTCCCTCTTGCATCTCCCTCCCACCCTCCCTATCCCACCCCTCTAGGTGGTCACAAAACACCGAGCTGATCTCCCCATG
>NC_041234.1:84495164-84495549 GCF_002837175.3 Physeter macrocephalus | reverse complement strand
TGCGCGGTACGCGGGTCTCTCGCTGTTGTGGCCTCTCCCGTTGCGGAGCACAGGCTCCGGACGTGCAGGCTCAGTGGCCATGGCTCACGGGCCTAGCTGCTCCGTGGCATGTGGGATCTTCCCGGACCGGGGCACGAACCCATATCCCCTGCGTCGGCAGGCGGTCTCTCAACCACTGCACCACCAGGGAAGCCCTGTAGATTTTTTGATGATGGTCATTCTGACCGATGTGAGGTGATAACCTCATTGTAGTTTTGATTTGCATTTCTCTAATGATTAGTGATGTTGAGCATCCTTTCCTGTGTTTGTTGGCAATCTGTATATCTTCTTTGGAGAAATGTCTATTTAGGTCTTCTGTCCATTTTTGCATTGGGTTGTTTGTTTT
>NC_041234.1:84467535-84494776 GCF_002837175.3 Physeter macrocephalus | reverse complement strand
AGTTTGATAGGGATTGCACTGAATCTGTAGATTGCTCTGGGTAGTATAGTCATTTTCACAATGTTGATTCTTCCAATCCAAGAACATGGTATATCTCTCCATCTGTTTGTATCATCTTTAATTGCTTTCATCAGTGTCTTACAGTTTTCTGCATACAGGTCTTTTGTCTCCTTAGGTAGGTTTATTCCTAGGTATTTTATTCTTTTTGTTGCAGTGGTAAGTGGGAGTGTTTCCTTAATTTCTCTTTCAGATTTTTCATGCTTTGTGTATAGGAATGCAAGAGATTTCTATGCATTAATAATTTTGTATCCTGCTACTTTACCAAATTCGTTGATTAGCTCTAGTAGTTTTCTGGTAGCATGTTTAGGATTCTCTGTGTATAGTATCATGTCATCTGCAAACAGTGACAGCTTTACTTCTTCTTTTCCGATTTGGATTCCTTTTATTTCTTTTTCTTCTCTGATTGCTGTGGCTAAAACTTCCAAAACTATGTTGAATAATAGTGGTGAGAGTGGACAACCTTGTCTTGTTACTGGTCTTAGAGGAAATGCTTTCAGTTTTTCACCATTGAGAAGGATGTTTGCTGTGGGTTTGTGATATATGGCCTTTATTATGTTGCGGTAAATTCCCTCTATACCTACTTTCTGGAGGGTTTTTATCATAAATGGGTGTTGAATTTTGTCGAAAGCTTTTCTGCCTCTATTGAGTTGATCATATGGTTTTTCTTTTTCAATTTGTTAATGTGGTGCATCACATTGATTGATTTGTTCATATTGAAGAATCCTTGCATCCCTGGGATAAATCCCACTTGATCATGGTGTATGATCCTTTTTATGTGCTGTTGGATTCTCTTTGCTAGTATTTTGTTGAGGATTTTTGCATCTATGTTCATCATTGATATTGGCCTGTAGGTTTCTTTCTTTGGACATCTTTGTCTGGTTTCCATACACTTTTTAAAGCAGGATAGTTATAGGATGTTCACGTCTTTTTAGGGAGCTTCTGGGATTTCTCAATCACAGATATACACAAAGGTTTCAGTTATCCAACAGTGATACCTTTTGTGGAAATGTAGAAAACAACATTGTACCATGCAACCCCCCAGCTTTATTGACATATAATTGCCACTTAGCATTGTGTCATTTTAAGGTGTACAGTGTGATGATTTGTTATACATATGTATTGTGGAGTGATTACCACAGTAATGTTAATCAACACATTTATCACCTCACATAGTTACTATTTGTGTGTTTATGATGAGAACATTTAAGATCTATTGTTTTACCAACTTTCAAGTATGTAATACAGTCTTGTTAACTGTAGTCACCATGCTGTACATTAGATCTCTAGGCTTATTCACCTGGAAGTTTGTACCCGTTGACCAACATCTCCCCATTTTCCCCATCCCCTAGACCCGGACAACCACCAATTTACTCTCTGTTGCTATGAATTCAGCTTTTTTAGGTTTCGCATGTAAGTGAGAACATGTAGTATTTGTCTTTTTCTGTCTGACTTATTTCACTTAGCAGAATGCAAGGGCTGGTTCTGCTGTCCTCATTTGTGAATGACTCTGTTCTAATATTGATAGAGCCATCCATAGAGTTATTCATTGTAGCACAACTGAATTTACATTAATTGCTATTTTAAATATTTAAAACTAGGTATTTATAAATAGGTGTGCTTTATTCAGTAGCTCTTGTTAATTTGTGCTAAGTAATGCCAAGAAAACATCATTTAGTGATAGTTGGGGCTTTTATTGGTTTGTTTGGCTTTTTTTTTTTGTTTTCTGTTTTGCATGTATTAGCTTGGGAGTCAGTATATCCCAAACCTAGTCCTACTTCTGATTTTCCAAGGAGCTGTGAACAAGAATCCTATTTTTTTTTGTTGTTATCTTAGCTTCTATTAAAATGGAATAGAAATGCCTAAGTTATAGGGACATAAGAATTTTAAGAAACTGTAAAACTCTCTGCCAGGCTGTAAGAGTCACAAGGTAGTAGTAAGAAAAACATCAGGATTAGATTCAACATAGTTGGATGTTTTAGTGCTATTTGAGTGTAAGTGAATATATTTGAAGAAAAGAATTTTAAAAAATTATCTTTATGTGATAGGTGAATGAACTATTTATTCTCCAGTCAATGTTTAAAAAATTTTAGGTAAACTTAGTGTGTAGAACTGAAGAAACCCCTATACTTGTCCTTAGTGTTTTTGCAATAGTGAACAAGTTGGTGAAATTAATCCTACAATATAATAAATATTTCCATTCTACTAAAGACTTTTACATAAGATATTGTAAATAAGGTATTTTCGACTAAGACTGTCTCAGTGCTGGTGTAGTTCTTTTCAGATTGTTTAATATGTTGCTTGCCTTTTAGGAAATCATGGATAGAATTTATAAGAATGTTATGAGCAAAGTCCAAGAGATGAATTATATCCAGAAAACTCTGTTCAAGATAGGGTATGATTACAAATTGGAACAGATCAAAAAGGGATATGATGCACCGCTTTGCAATCTGTAAGTATGTCTCATAGACTCTGTAGTTTGAGCCTTTAAATCTTTTCGTGTTTTTACATCTGGAAGATGAGTAAGTAAATGACAAGTTAATTTAGTTTGAGCATCACCACCATGATCATAACGTTGAATTTCTCTTTTATTCACTTCTAAGCCTCATTGCTTGTATAGCAAGCAGAGGACCTTGAACTCTGATCTTGGCAAATTAACAAATTTTAATAATTGAGTACATATTTAAGATTTAATTATAATATTTGGTCTCATGAAGAAAAACTAGAGTAGACTTTTGTGCCAAGACAATTGAGTTTAAAAATATCATTTCTAACTCAAAAAAGTGATTGTCAAGATTTATTTGGCGTGAAGGTTTCTGATTTATTGTATTCATAAAATAGCATATTAAGTGTATGAATATAACGGTTATTTTAAATGTGGTGCTGGGGAGTTGAGATGGGGAAGCATTTTTCATTGGAAGGGAAATAAGATAGATGACTAAATGTTCCAAAGATAACTTTACATTTTTTCCTTTGAATCATCCTTATCTTTCATTTACTGTGTGTCAAAGTAGTTTCCTGACACCATACATTTTTCTTTTTGCCTTTTTAAGTTTTTCTGGCATTTTTTTCAATGTGTTACTAGTTGTTGCTTTGTTCACCTCTCATTATCACAATGGTCCTGAAATATAGGTGTTCAACCAAAGTTGAGAAATCTTTTCCAGAGCCTATAAATTAGTGTGTCACCAAGAATAATCTGTGCATATATTAAAAATCATTTATCGTCCGTTTTATCAAGGATACTGTTTAAAAAGGTGAAGGCTCTGCTAGGAGGGAATGTCCGCATGATGCTGTCTGGTGGAGCACCCCTGTCTCCGCAGACACAACGATTCATGAATGTCTGCTTCTGCTGCCCGGTTGGTCAGGGTTATGGACTGACAGAATCGTGTGGTGCTGGCACAGTTACTGAAGGTAAGCATTTTTAATGTGGCAAATAATTATGTTAATTGATACTGGTAAGGCCAATTTGCATTGCCTTTGGGAACCCTGGTAACTTTATACCTCTTAAGTAATATCAGATTCAATGAAAATCTACATATTTTAGTTTTAGAAGCTTGTAGTTGAGTCATGTGTACCCTTTATTTTTAAGCCTCGTAAGTACTTATGACACACTGTCAGTCCTGAAAGTTCTGCCACCCTGGTCTTGTAATCTTCTTTCTCTAAATGATCACTTCCTCGGAGAACTGCACTCTTGGAATAAGGTATCACTTTTGTGCTCCCTCTTGAATCTGTATTGCTGCCCTGACTTTCTGTTGTTTGCAACAGCCTATAGCAGGGTTTCTCAACTTCAGCACTGCTGAAATTTTGAACCAGATAATTCTTTACTGTTGGGAGCTCTCCTGCACATTGTAGGATGTTTAGCCACTAGATAGCTGCCAGATAATATGACAACAGTATAACATCTTTAGATGTTACCAAATATCCCTTAAGGGGCACATCACCCTAGGTTGTGAAACAGTGGGGTATAGTAATTTTTTTACTATCTCACTTTCACTTTAAACTTATGTCCGAAGTCAATGCCATTATCCAAAACCACCTTTCCATTGCCAAATTGTTTGACAGTGTTATTACCATCCTTAAAATCATTCAGGGCATTAGCTTTGAAGTCATCTGATTGTTTATTTTTAATATCTTTAACTTTCACCAGATCTTCCCATTTTTTCATTGCATTGCTCCCTCCGCTGCCTGCCACCTTTGGCATCTAACCTTTTATTACTTCACACTGCCCTGTGGTATCAGCCTTTCAGCTGCTGTGTCTGCCTCTATTATATTACTTCTGATTCATCCTCTATTCTTCTGTTAGACACATCCACCTCAAACACTGCTTCATACCTGGTGAACGTAGCTTTCAAGATGTCCAACCTGGCACCATTGTACCTCTTCATCATTATTTGCCACCTGTGTACACACCAGGGTTCTTGTTTCCAAATAAGCCAATCTTCTTACTCTCTCTTGTATTTTCTGTTCCCTTCTCTTGCAGTGCCCTTTTTGCTATCTGGTCACAGCCATCTTCTCGTGTGCAACTCTTCAATTAAGTGTTTCCCAGACATTTCATCTTACATTGATCTTTCTAGTCTCCAAGGTGCTATTGTTCTCACCATCAGTACCATGCAGTTTAGTATTTAAAAGTGCTCTTAATTATTTCACGTGCTTTTCTCTCCGGGTAGTTTGTTTGTAAGCTCATTGAGGGCAGGGTCTCCTTACCTTTAATGTGTTTTCCTCCCAATGTTTAATATGATGCTAGGTACATAATAGGTTGTCCATCAATACTTGATTACTGCCAGCGATAATCACAGACTACAAAAGGATAATATAATCATCATCATCATGTTGGATAATAGCTGCTAACATTTATTGAACACTTTTTTTCTTGCCAAGGAGTGTTAAGCACTGTCCACGAATCACCTCATTTAACCCTCACAGCATATCCCTATATGAAATGGGTTCTGTTATCATCCCCTTTTATATAGATGAGGAAATGGAGGTTTAGAGAAGTTAAGTAACTTGTCCAATTTATACATCCGATCAGTGAGTTGTAGAGGAGGACTTCCAATCAAAATCTGTCTTAGCAGAATCCTACGTAGATAATGGTGGAGCCAGCTCTCCTCCCTTAACAGATTTTTATACTTAATTATCCGAAATATAGCCATGAGAAGCCAAAATGATGTACCAACATTGAAATCAATTACATTGTTAAAATGAAGCTGAAGGGACTTCCCTGGCGGTCCAGGGGTTAAGACTCCATGCTTCCACTGCAGGGGGCATGGGTTCGATCCCTGGTCAAGGAACTAAGCTCCCACACATTGTGCGGTGCGGCCAAAAATAAATAAATAAATAAATAAATAATGAAGCTGAATTATTGAAAAATGGTCACGCTTTGCATTCCTCTCACTATGGCCTCTTCTTTTGTCGTCTTTCAGAATCTGGCTCCAACTTTAATATTCCTGTAATCACATTAGTGGGAGTCTGAAATGTGTTACATTAATTAATATCTTTGTTGCTCTTTCCCTTATAGTTACTGACTATACTACTGGCAGAGTTGGAGCCCCTCTTATTTGCTGTGAAATTAAGCTAAAAGATTGGCAGGAAGGTAAGCATTTTATGACAAGCTCTAGTGTTTCTAGATATGCTAAAAACTACCGCGAGCCTCTAGACTTCCACTTTTAAAAAGCATTAGGTTGTCTGCGGTAGCAAGCGAGTCTTTGCTGTTGCTTGTTCCCTGTGCTTTCTTTTTCTTCAGTAACATTGTTAGGTTCCCAAGAGGAAAGGGAAATCTCTAGAATCTAGGCATGATGATTCTGAACTTGGGAATACTCGATGGTAAAGAGGAAAAAATTCTTAGCGGGGCATTCCCTGGATTTGGAGAAGGATGTATATCCTATCTTTTGAAGCTAGATTTTGCTAGTGAGTAGGTTTGGGCTGGGAAATGAAACCCCATATTTTCAGGGGATAGAGTGACTAATCACACACACACATAGCCCCCAACTCCTTAGCACTTGACCCCAGCAAACATTTTTTTTAAAGAGAGTTAACTTTTATTAAATATGGGTTCCAGGCAAAGGACTAGACCCTTGATGTGAATTATTTCATTAACTTCATCAGCTGTTTGTAGTGAGATAGGCATATGCAAATAAACCCATAGACTGACAAACAAGTGAATTAAGAGTTACTTAACACACAGCACATTCGATGGCCAAGGAAATTGAAATTCAGAGACATTAATTGCACAGCTAGTAAGTGGCAGACCATGAATCATACCTAGAACTGTTTGACACTAAAACTGATGCACTTTCTACCATACTTTGCTGTCTCCTAAATCACATCCCTGGTTTGGCTCAATCAAACTTTTGGTAAACAGTGAATCACCATAGGATTTTGCAGTGGAGAACAAGCTCTTGGCAAGATCTTATATCAGAAAAGATACCAAGGAGAGAATTATTTTGAAGACATTTGCCTGGACCTGACTCCTGGTACATCCTGAAGTTTAGTAAGGAAAAAACAGTTCCACTGGATTACTCAAGAGGCAAATGGGAACCTTGTGGAGGAAGATAAAAATAATGGATTGGGTCTGAACAAGGAGTAAGAAAATCTCAACCTTAATCCAGGTTTTGCATTTAATTCACCAGTGCACCTTAAACTCACTTAGAAAATTTGCTATTCCAAACAACTAAGTGAAAGGAGGAAGTTAACAAACAGCATTATGTAAACGATATTAAGTAATTTTTTACTGGCTTTTCAAAAACTACCTACTTTACTCCCTGTCTTATCCATATGGCCTTACAGCCTCACAGAGAATGTAGCAATGGGGACAGATTTTCACAGAACCTGGCATAGAGAAGAGTGGTTCCTACTCTTTAGCATGCATGAGAATCATCTAGAAAGCTGATAAAGCACAAATTCCTGGACCCTACCTCCAGAAAGACTCATTCAGTAGATCTGAGGAGACCTGATAATTTGTATTTCTTTTTTTTTTTTTTTTTTTTTTTTTGGCTTGGTCACTGTGCATGTTATTCAGTTCACATACAGACAGCAAGATCCATGTATTGCTTAGAATAGAACCATTTAACCTTCAGGTATTTTGGAATTTTCCAGCTTTTTTTTTTCACACACACACACTGTATTTTATTTCGACAAGAGATAAATAAACTGACACCAAGCATTGTAAATGGATGACCACAACAAAAGCAACAATGATGGCGATTACCAAACACGAAACACGCTCGTACTATGTCATAATATTGACATTCAGTCCAGTAATCCTCCACTGTAACAGCTCCTTTACCTTGCAGTGAAAATTGATTTGGACCACGGTTAAAGATTTGATGAAAGTTCATAATAATGTAATTGACAAGGAAATTTAGTGATTTCTGAGATATACATTTTAAAGTAATAACTAGAATCATGACTTATAACATTATACCAGAACATATAAGATTTTTAGAAATTTCGTGTAATGTCTGAAACATTTATATTAACATATTTCCATACAAATAACCCAAAGAAAGTTTAGTATTAGTTGTTGTTTCTGTTTGTTTTTTTATACTGCAGGTTCTTATTAGTCATCAATTTTATACACATCAGTGTATACACGTCAATCCCAATTGCCCCCAGCAAACATTTTTATAGTTGAGAATCAATTGTCCAGCTATTTGTATAGTTTAATTTTTATAAGTAACTGCAGAAGGCGAGCCACTTAGAGGAAACCTGTGCTTTACAGACACTGGTGATAATCTGCAAAAGTAAAGCAGTCTTCCTATGATGAAATTGTGAAAAATATTAAACATATTCATTAACTGCAAAATAATTAATAGCCTAGCCATGCCAGATAAAGGAAGAGTAATTAAAAAGCTTAAGATTTTCTTTTATTTTTTAAAAATTAATTAATTTATTTATTCATCTTTGGCTGCTTTGGGTCTTTGTTGCTGTGCGCGGACTTTCTCTAGTTGCGACGAGCGGGGGCAACCCTTCATTGCGGTGCGTGGGCGTCTCATTGCGGTGGCTTCTCTTGTTGAGAAGCACAGGCTCTAGGTGCGAGGGCTCAGTAGTTGTGGCTCGCAGGCTCCAGAGTGCAGGCTCAGTAGCTGTGGCGCACGGGTTTAGTTGCTCTGCAGCATGTGGGATCTTCCCAGACCAGGGATCAAACCTGTGTCCCCTGCGTTGGCAGGTGGATTCTTAACCACTGAGCCACCAGGGAAGTCCCTCTTTAATTTTTCAATTTGGTATATTTGACATACAACATTGTGTAAATTTGAGGTGTACAACATGTTAATTTGATACATTTACATGTTGTAATATGATCACTGCCATAGCGATATTTAGCATCTCTATTACATTACATAATTGCCTTTCTAGTGGGTGGGATAGTTAAGTTTTAGTCTCTAAACAAGTCTGATGAATGTAGTACAATATTGTTGTGTGTAAAGAGCCATAGGCTGAACCTTTAAAGGACCAGTTACCTCGTAGGACACATCCCTTAGGTTGTTTGAACCCAAGAAAATGAATGAGCTTCGTCTGACATAAATTTGAAGTTTCGAAAAGTGTTTCGCCTATGTGACTTTTTATTATGTGCGTTACTGTGGTGCTCTATGAGCAAACAACCGTTCCTTTTTAAATACCACACTGAAAGGCCAATTTTTTTCCCAAGCGTTTTACATCTCGGGAATAAGTCCTCCTTTCTCCCATGGTAATGCCTTTCCAGTTTTAGAATGAAAATCTTAAAAAATATAGGGAGTATGTGTCTATGTATATTGGGCATCAGCATCAAAATTGCTTTACTAAATGGGTGATTTATTAAGCAGTGGAATCAGAGAAACAAGGTATATTGTAAAACTTGGTAAGGAGAATTTTGCCTTTAATTTTTATTTTTCTAATTTTTCTGGTACTGGGCCTTAACGTCAGTTTTGGAGAGTGGGTCCATATTTGGAGTTTTCCTTGCTATGAAAGAACCTTTGCTTTATATAGTAAGAATGAGTTTAATGTTTTATGTACCGTGGGTTTTGTCATGCTGAAATATTGAATAGTTTTAAATTTGTAACTTACCTATGCTCTTTGATTAAAACCTCCTTAGAATATACCTGAAACACATTTGATATCAACATACTAATAATTTACTTCTAACAACTTCAAGTGTTGCCCTTCTTGGGAGTGATTTTATCTTAACAGAACTCTATGAGCCCTAAGCTTTAATGATGTTCTAAGTGTGAAATTTTATGATCCTGGGAAATATTAACTAATATGCTCCCGTAAAGTGAAGTAAAATTTGATCAGCAGAAAAATAGTAGCAAAGGATCTTTAAGAATTAATACAAGTAAATTTGTTTTAGAACAATAACTAATTTGCTTTTATGACTTCCAGGTGGTTATACAGTTCACGACAAGCCAAACCCCAGAGGTGAAATCGTAATCGGTGGACAGAATATCTCCATGGGATATTTTAAAAATGAAGAGAAAACAGCTGAGGATTATTCTGTGGACGAAAATGGCCAAAGGTGGTTTTGCACTGGTGATATTGGAGAATTCCATCCCGATGGGTGTTTACAGATTATCGGTCAGTGTATTCTCTTTTTGTGCTTTTCTTTCGTTTTTGCAACTTCCACATATATGAAAGGTAATATTGGTCAAGTCATTAATAGGGTTGATGATTGCATTGGTTTAAACTTTAGAAAAGTTATTTAACTTTGGTCTGTGCTTCTCCATCTGTGAAATAGGGACAACAATACTGACCTGGTAGGGGTTTTGTTAGGATTAAATGAGTTGATACATGTAAAATGGTGAGAGCAGGGCAGTGCCTTGCACCTTACTAAGTGGTAGCAGAAGCAGCATTGGGGTAGGGAGGGTGGGCAGGAAAATAGCAGTTGGCAGTGAGAAAACAAAAATTGCTCAGAAGAGGTTTTCTGTGCTTCTTTGTTTTGTTTTCTTTTGGTCCACTATCGATACATTTGGTTCCGTATAACCATCTACTGTAACATACCCTATTCTAGGCCTTCCTCACCATTTACCTCCCCACCCAAGAAGCATTGTGGACATGTTATTTTCCATAGTGGCCATTTATATGACTCTAGCCTGGACTCTTAGAAAATTATATTATCAGTCCTCAACACTAATCTGTTCTTCTGAGAATGTCAGTTGGCTTGCCACTGCCCTTATTGAGCCTACTGAAATAGACTAAGTTCAAAGCTACTCCAAAATAGCCCTTACACTACTCATTTTAATCAGGCAAAAGTTAAAAGTTTGACTAGCCGATAAGGACCACTCTGTTGGGTCCCATTCAGATCCTTTCAAGCCATAAAATTTCCTCAGTCATTATCTCTAGTGGTCCACTTAAGCCTGTCTCTGGACCCATATGTGACCTGAATATAGTTAGAGATTTCCTGGGAAAATTGGTTCTTCGCCTAGCAGTTTGATCTGCTAGGGAAATTCCCAGGAAACATGGCTCAGTCTAGAACCAGTAACTCCCCCACCTACACCACCACCACATTTTCCCCCTTGATCCTTAATTGTGCTGGAATCAAAGGCTGGCTCTGTTGGCATGTGGACTGGGTTCCCAGCCTATGGGTAGGCAAGTCAGCACTCACACAAAGGATGTAAGGCAACCTGATGATGTGCCATCCTATGCCAGCGTGTTATTAGTGCACTGTCGTTTTAACAAGATAATGACAAATCTGGAAAATGGGGAATTAACATTTATTGACTGTGTTCTTTATGTCAGACATCGTGCTACATGCCAGTATGAGGTAGGCATCATTATCCCTGATAAAATTTGAGGGTTGGAGCGGTCAAATGACATGTCTAGCATCACCTAGCTAGTAACGGGCAGAGCTACCGTTCAAATCTAATGCCCCAAAGTCTTTGTTCCTTCTATTAAATTCATTATAATATTAAACATTATAGTAAGATATTAAAGCTTTTGGTGTAGGATGTAACATTTTAGCCAGTACTACTTTAACTAGGCATTTTCTTTTTTTTTTTTTTTTTTTTTTTTTTGTGGTATGCGGGTTAGGCACAAGGAGGTTGTTAACAGTGGCTTAATGACAGCCTGAACATCCCTTGACTACAAGGCGTATGCATTTGGACAGTTGATTACCCAGGAAGGGCTCCGGACGCGCAGGCTCAGCGGCCATGGCTCACGGGCCCAGCCGCTCCGCGGCACGCGGGATCCTCCCGGACCGGGGCGCGAACCCGGTTCCCCTGCATCGGCAGGTGGACGCGCAACCACTGCGCCACCAGGGAAGCCCCGGCATTTTCTTTTTAACTGATATGTATATATGTAAAGATTAAGGTGATGAGACGGAAAGAAAATTAGAATTGGATATACCTTAATAAATGTACTTTAGATAACATAACATGCTTCATGACTTACAGATCGTAAGAAAGATCTGGTGAAGTTACAAGCAGGGGAATATGTATCTCTTGGGAAAGTAGAAGCTGCACTGAAGAACTGTCCACTTATTGACAACATCTGTGCTTTTGCCAAAAGGTAATTTTAAAGTTGCATTTGTGTTTCATATACTTCCAGTAAAAGGATAATTGGGAAAAATTGATATAATCATAAGGGAAACATCAAACTTTCAGAGTTGGGGAATGTTATAAATTTATGAAAGTTCTTGAATTCAACAGCTTAAAGGTCATTTGAGATAATCCAGACATTTTAACTATTTACTGGACCACCTACTGTGTCTTGCTAAATACTTAGCTATGCCACAACAGTTATTTCATTTAATATCCATAACAACTGAAACTTAGCATAGGTAGTTTTCCCAAGAGGGTAACACAGCTAGTACAAGTTTTCTAAATAAAAAAACCTGAGAGATTGAACCATTTTCTTTCTTTATGTGTTAATATGGTTTATTTTTCTGGGCTTTATTACTCCCTTTAAAAAATTTAATTATAAAAAACCCAAAACCTAAATTTACCATCTTAACCATCCTAAGTGTACGGTTCACTAGGGTTAAGTATATTCACACTGTTGTACAACCAGTCTCCAGAACTTTTCATCTTACAAAAATGAAACTCAGTATCCATTAAACCACTCCCCATTTCCCCTCCCCCCACCCAGCCCCTGGCCACCACCATTCTACTTCCTGTTTCTGTGAATTTGACTCCTCTAGATACCTTGAATAAATAGAATCATACAGTGTTTGTCTTTTTGTGACTGGCTTATTTCACTTAGCCGAATGCTTCTCAGGATTCATCTACATTGTAGTATGTGTCAGAATTTCCTTCCTTTTTAAGGCTGAATAATATTCCATTGTATGTATAGACCACATTTTTGTTTAGTCATTCATCCATCAATGGACAACTTGGGTTGCTTCTACCTCTTGACTATTGTGAATGATACTGCTATGAACGTGGATATTCAAATATCTCTTGAAGATCCTGCTTTCAATTCTTTTAGGTATATACCCAGATGTGGGATTGCTGGATCATATGGTAGTTCTATTTTTATTTTTTGAGGAACTGCCATACTCTTTCCATTATGGCAGCACTATTTTTTTTCCTTCCCATCAACAGTGTACAAGGGTTTTAATTTCTCCACATCCTCAGTAACATTTGTTTCTACTTTAAAAATTTTTTTTATAGTAGTCACGGTAATGAGTTTGAGGGGATATCTTGCCCCTAAGGATTAGTGATGTTTGAGCATCTTTTCATCTGCTTGTTTGGCCGTTTGTATATCACCTCTGGAGAAATGTCTAATCAAGTACTTTGCTCATTAAAATTTTTTCCCTCTTATTTTTGATTATACCATACAGTGTTATCAGCTGTAATCACCATGTTACACATTAGCATCAGACCCTATTCATCTTATAGCTAAAAGTTTGTACCCTTTTATCAGCCTCCACCCACAGCCCCTAGCAACCACTTTTCTACTCTCTGTTTCTATGAGTTTGACTTTTTTTTTTTTTTTTAAGATTCCACATTTAAGCAATACCATGCAGTTTTTGTCTTTCTCTGTCTGGTTTGTTACACTTAGCATGATGCCCTCCAGGTTCATCAATTTTATCGCAAATGGCAGAATCTCTTTCTCATGGCTCAGTAATATTCCACTGAACATATACACCACATCTTCCATATTCATTCATTTGTTAATGGACACTTGGTTGTTTCTATATCTTGGCTATTATGGACTAATGCAGCAATGAACATGGACCAGATATCTCCTTGATATCCTGTTTTCAGTTCCTTTGGATTTATACCAAGAAGTTGGATTTCTGGATCATATGGTAGTTCCATTTTTAATTTTTTGAGGAGTCTCCATACTGTTTTCCATAGTGCCTGCACCACTTTGCATTCCCACCAACAGTGCACAAGGGTTCCCTTCCCTTTTCTGCACATCCTCACCAAAACTTGTTATTTCTTGGCTTTTTGATAATAGCCATTTTAACAGGTATGAGGTGATATCTTGTTGTGGTTTTGATTTGCATTTCCCTGGTAACTGGTAATATTGAGCACCTTTTCATGTACCCGTTGGCCATCTGTATGTCTTCTTTGGAGAAATGTCTATTCAGTTCCCCTGTCCGTATTTTAATTGATTTTTTTTTTTTTTTTTTTTTTGCTATTGAGTAGTATGAGCTCTTTATGTGTTTTGGATATTAACCCCTTATCATATATGATTTTCAAATACTTTCTCCTATTGTGTAGGTTGCCTTTTCATTTTGTTGATGGTTTCCTTTGCTGTGCAGAAGCTTTTTAGTTTTATATACTCCCACTTGTTTATTTTTGATTTTGTTGCCTTTGCTTTTGGTGTCAAATTCAATAAGTCATTGCCACGACCTATGTCAAAAGAGCTTCCCCCTATGTTTCCTTCTAGGAGTTTTATGATTTCAGGTCTTTGCCCATTTTTAATGGGGTTATTTTGTTGTTGTTTTTGTTGTTGAGTTGTAGGACTTCTTTATACATTCTAGATATAAACCCCTTATCAGACATATGATTTGCAAATATTTTATCCAGTTCCATAGATTGCCTTTTTACACTCTGTTGTGACCTTTGATACACAGAACATTTTTTATTTTTGTTGTACTCTTCGTCTATTTTTTCTTTCCTTTCCTGTGCTTTTGGTGTCATATCTAAGAAAGCATTGCCAAATCCAATGTCATGAATCTTTTCCCCTATGTTTTCTTCTAGGCATTTTATAATTTTAGCTCTTACAGATTTAGGTCTTTGATCTATTCTGAGTTAATTTTTGTATGTGCTATAAGGTAAGGGTCCAACTTCATTCCTTTGTATATGGATATCCAGTTATTTTAATACCACTTGTTGAAGAGATTGTCCTTTCCCCATTGAGTGGTCGTGGAACCCTTGCTGAAGATCATTTAACCATATATGCAAGGGTTTATTCTGGACTGTCTATATCATTGGGCTATCTATGTGTCTGTCGTTATGGCAGTACTGTGGGCTTTATTACTTCTTAATTAAGCTGTAACAAATAAGAGAAATATATATTCAGAATTATGTGTACTATTTCTTTGCATAATTTATGAATAATTGTTCTTAATGTTTTAATTTCTAGTTTATTTTCTAATTTTTTAGTGACCAGTCCTATGTGATAAGTTTTGTGGTTCCTAATCAGCAAAGGTTGACGCTTTTGGCACAGCAGAAAGGGGTGGAAGGCACTTGGGTTGATATCTGCAATGACCCTGCCATGGAAGCTGAAATACTGAAAGAGATCAGAGAAGCTGCAAATACCAGTAAGTAAGAAATGGCTTATCTGTTGATGTCCCTAAAAGTTATTTAATGAGGTCCTGTGCATTAGACTCTTCAAGATGTCTATTTGGTTTGTTTGTTTTAAATTTTTATTGGAGTATAGTCGATTTACTATGCTGTGTTTTAAAAAACCTGCCTCTTAAATATACATAATGAATTTCCATGTTGGAAGGATCTTTAAATGTTATATGGTAGAATAATCTAACTAGTTCTTTATTGCATGTCATAGCATCCCTGCTAGGTGGTCATCTAGTCTGTGTTTGGAATGGTCCATCTTTGTTCTGGTAGTTCATACTAATGTGCCCTGGTGTGAATCTTTTATCATTTACCATTGCGTATACTTACTTGGTGTGGGCCCTTTCAATCTAGAGATCTCTGCCCTTTGGTTCTGGGAAATCTCCATTTACCTTTTGTTGTTTGTTTGCTTTTCTTTCATTGCTTTTCCCCCTCTAAGTTTTGTGTTCATGTTTTTATCTGGGACTACTTTTATATGGTTGTTGACCTTCTACTTTCATCCTCTAATTTTATTATCTTTTTTTTTCCTTTTGTAATCTCTTGTCTTTTTTTTTTTTTTTTTTTTTTTGCTGGGGGTGGGAGGATTGCAATTTATTTATTTATTTATTTATTTTACATCTTTATTGGAGTATAATTGCTTTACAATGGTGTGTTATTTTCTGCTTTATAACAAGGTGAATCAGTTATACATATACATATATCCCCATATCTCTTCCCTCTTGCGTCTCCCTCCCACCCTCCCTATTGCACCCTTCTAGGTGGTCACAGAGCACTGAGCTGATCTCCCTGTGCTATGCGACTGCTTCCCACTAGCTATCTATTTTACATTTGGTAGTGTATATATGTCCTTGCCACTCTCTCACTTCGTCCCAGCTTACCCTTCCCCCTCCGCGTGTCCTCAGGTCCATTCTCTAGTAGGTCTGTGTCTTTATTCCTGTCCTGCCCCTAGGTTCTTCACGACCATTTTTTGTTTTTTAGATTCCATATATATGTGTTAGCATACGGTATTTGTTTTTCTCTTTCGGACTTACTTCACTCTGTATGACAGACTCTGGGTCCATCCACCTCACTACAAATAACTCAATTTCGTTTCTTTTTATGGCTGAGTAATATTCCATTGTATATATGTGCCACATCTTCTTTATATCTTGTCCTTTTTATTTTATATTCTGGCAGATCCCTCAACTTTATCATTGCCTCAGTCTATTGAACTTCCAACTTCCAATATCAGAATTTCAATTTTGAAGAGTTCTTTCCTGCTTTCTTAGTGTCCTTTTAATAGCATCCTGTTGCTCTTTCATGGGTGCAGTCATCCTCTGAGGATGTTGAAGGGATTCCTTTTATGAAGTGTCCTTCTCCTGTTACTGTTTCTGTTTCCTTCAAGTTCCACTTTCTGCTTGCTTTGGTCAGCCTCGCATATATCTGCTGATCCTTGTCTGTCCATTCATATTTGAGAATGAGGTTCTAAAAAGCTGTTTGGAAAGTTTGCTGGGCTTCACTGAAAAGTTATTCAAATGTTAAGTGTCTTGAGTCATTCCACGTCTCCAGAGGAGACTTCTGCAGCCTCTTACCTGGGGGATATTAGCATGACTGCCAATATTCTGGTAGCCAAAAATAAAAAGGGCATTGGAAGGGGCCTGGGGCGGGGGTGGGTAGGTCTTCCCCTCACTGAACCCTTAGGTTTTCAGCCTTACTCCCTCCCTCTGTTGTAAGTGTCCTGAGTCCAGAGTCTCTCTAGTTCAGTTTTCCCAAAAGGTAAATCTATCTCCAGCCTGGTTGGGGAAGAGCAGGATGAGGGAGAACTGTCCTGTGAACAGATGAGGGCCAGCCCTGCTGTTTTCAGCATGCCCCTCATCTCTGTCTTCTGTCCCTCAGCTTCTGTCTGCGGGCTCGGGAGGTTGGTTTGCCTCTTGTTGGTGTTCTTTGATGTGGGCAGTTAGCTTTTAGCCCTCTTGGCTCCCAGTCAGTTACTGCTGGCCTGTTTGCTTGTGGTCTTCTAAGATTTTGTTGGGCCTTCTCACCCAGTGTCCTCTTTTTCTCATTTCTATGTTTTCTTTGTGGTTAATACCTTTTTAATTTAAAAAATTATTTTTAAACTGTTTATTTTCCAGGGGAGCAGAGATAAACTGTGTAGCCTTCATTGTTTAATTGGAAGCGATTAACCTAGTTTTAACCTATTGCTTTCCCTCCTAAAAAATGAAAATATCATTTTTCTGATTACAGGTACCTGTATTCATTATCAAGTACTGGACAATACAGAAAGTTTAAAGGAGGAAGTAAAAATCACTTGATAGTAGTTACCTTTGGGTGGTGACATTACATTCTGTTATATATACTTAACTTACCAACGTCATCGACTTTCTTCTAAGTCAGTAGATATAGAATTGAATTACCATTTGTTTTTAAGCTACATAGTATTCCAGTATAGGAGTGTCCACTTAAGTCCTTATTGTTAGACTTTTTCCCTCCACTGTAAACAAATAGAATATATATCTTTTATTCTAATTTATTTTCTTATGTAATTATTTTCTTAATATGGATTCTTAGAAATGGAATTTCTGAGTCAAGAAAAATGTATATTTTAAAAGCTTTTTTTCCCTTACGTTGCCAAATAACTCCCTCTTTCCCCAGAAAAACTGGGCTAGTTTATACTCCTGTCAGAGATACATGAGCACACCTATTTCCCTAACTAGGCTACTATTATTTATTTTTTAAATTAACTACTTGGGTTCCATTTTGGTTAAAAAATATAGTTTGTAACATTTGTTAGCAAGTTGAAGTTGAAAAACTATGTTCCCCAAGAGGAACATTCTTCTAGTTAACTCTGGTCACTGTAAAGTTTTAAATAGCAGTTAACCTATTAACATAATCTGCAAAGTAAGTTACTGTCTAAGCATAAAGACAGTAGCTTAATTTTTTTCTTAAAGTTGGTTTTGTTAATTATAGTATTATTGACATATCACACTTTTTAATGTTAATATCACCAGGCTTCCAGAATTTTCTTTGGTACAAATCCTCATTTTTTTCTTTAAATGTAGTATTTTAAAAAGTATTTCAGCCAATAGGCTGTTATTCTTAGTCACACTCTCTGAACGTACTAATGGAGCAGAATGTGACTTGAATAATTTGTCATTGAATATTCACCTGTGTAAAAGCAACAGTGGGGGAGGTTTTTCAGGCTGGAAAATGGAATAAAATTCTAGGACCTGCTAGGCCTACGTAACTTTCCTGTGCTTGGATTGAGGCATGAAATCGAACAATTCACGATTTGGATAATGAACACTAATCATGAGCTAAATCTAAATAACTCATAAGCTTGTCTGTGCCACAGAAGATTTATTTTGCTAAGCTTTTGCTTCAAATTATAATTTCAGAGACTTAGGGCAACAAGTATAAAATAGTTTTGATTGTATTCAGTTAAATCTGCCTGAAATCATACATCGTTCATAGCAGGCCTCTTCATGTTTTAAATATAAGTGCAAGGTATAGGTAGTATCATAAGAATGCAAAATAATGGTTTTGGGGTGATTTGACAACTAGCAGTGGCTAGAGATATTGACATTTGCTGCCACCTGCAGGTCACATTTCATAATGTCCTAGGTAATTGTGATAAAATGCCACGTGTAAAATTGTTTTTGTTTTTTTCTTCCCCTAATCTTTTTCACTTGTTTGCAATTTATAAATTTATTCAATTTATAGGTAACTGTGTGATTGCCCGTTGCTCTCTATAGCTTGTGGTACTAAATAGTGTTTAGGAGTTTCCAAGACTATGAAACCTCTAATGCAGCATTAAAACCAAAAATGCTTAATTTGTTTGTGTGCAATTGAAATAATGTGCTTGCTTTGTTCCATTGTTGTCAGTGTTTCTGGAATACGACCTATGTAAGTAGGTAAAGTAATATGAAATAAAAGGTTTTGGAGCCAGATCAATATTTGAGAATTTAACTATTCCCTTGAGATCCAAATGTGACCTTGTTTCAGGCACCTCTGTATAACTGAGCTATAATCTATCATCAGAGTAGATATGGTTAATTTGAACAAGTTTTATATTCCTTTATTTCCTTTTTAGGCATTACTTTTAGGAAGTTGGTTCTAAGTAATTTGAAAGATTACTTTTCACACTCAGCTTTATATTTTTCTCTTATTTTAATGAGAAACTCGCTAATTCACCCAAGCTTTCGTAAAACTCAGACTAGCATTAGAACAAAAACTTCATTGAATTTGAGTTCTTTGTGCTTATCACTGAAACCAAGTTGTTTCTCAAGTTACCTAGGCTGTTTAGCAGTAGTTTTAAAACATGCAGATGTTTGCTTCTTCGAAATTGCTATTTTAAATAATTGCATATAAAATAAAGCTCATCTGTAGATTAACATTACTGTTAGTAGGCCTTCAGAATTTTAAGGATGACCTTGTATTAATAAGTAACTTCATTGAATATAATTTATTGAATTTAAAATTATTGAGTACTGTATGGATTGCTTCTATGTCCTTATTTTCACCATTTTCTTACATTTCTTTCAACATGTGTTGTGTTGTCTAACTCAAATCCAATATGTGCTGCATCAATTCTTATATCATTTAAGAGTATGAAACTCACAATCCCCCTTTTGATTCTTATTTGAATTACAATAAAGCTTATGAAGAACAGTTGTCTACAGGCTAATTTTCTGTAGAATGAATGAATAAATATGTATGTTCCTTGAGGGCTCAGTGTAGCCTATGGATGGCAGTGAACAGAACAAAGTCCCTGCTTTCATGGAGCTTACATTCTAGTAGGTGGCATAAATATATAATATGTGGGGTGGCGATAAGTATTTTGAAGAAGACATAGCATAAGAGGATACAGAGAGACAAAGGGACTTCTGTTTTGTTAGGAGTGGTCAAGAGAGTCCTCTCTGAGGCAGTGGCATTTGAACAGACACCTGGATGAGGTAGGGAGGCGGGCCATGCAACTACAGCGGGGAAGGCCATCCCAGGCAGAGGGCGCAACAGATAGAAAGACTCTGAAGAGGAGGGTGTCTACATATATATTAGGAAAAAAACCCTGCATAGTCCAAAACCATCCAACTGAAACAATTGATGTGTACTTTGAGAAATATAAAATGAAATTGTAAGGTGGTGGTATCGTTAATTAACTATAACATACCATTAAATTTGTCTTCATCACCTGCGTCATCTAGGTGAATCCTGCAAAATTCATGTTTTATTGTTTCTCTCTCTCCCACTCGCCCCCATTTTCCCAACCCTCGTCACTCTTCCCCCTCCTTTCCCCTCTCTCTCCCTCTTTCTCCCTCTTTCCTACCCCCCCCTTTCTCATTTCAGTGAAATTGGAGCGATTTGAAACTCCAATCAAGGTTCGCTTAAGCCCAGAGCCCTGGACCCCTGAAACCGGTTTGGTCACTGATGCTTTCAAACTGAAAAGGAAAGAACTGAAGAACCATTACCTCAAAGACATTGAGCGAATGTATGGGGGCAAATAAAATGCTGCTCTCTTATTAAAGTTGTGCAGGAGGCGGCCTGGTGGTTTTTCAGTTCTGGAGTTTTCAGCCTTGTTGAGCTGCCTGTTAGAATGTAAAGTGTATCATTCTAAAAACATGGTAATAAAAAAACAAAACCCAAAGTGATTAAAATAGTTGTCGAGTCTACTTTGACTTAGTTTTGCATAGTTCTAGTGAAGCTGAAACTGAAAAGTTATTTCCCTGTAGCTGTGTTATTAATTTTAGAGCAAAATTTCTGTTTTTAAAAATTAGCCTAAGATATACTTGTTTCCTTAAAGAAAAAATATTTAATGTTGAACAAAATAAGTTGGAGCTGGAGTAGAATGTAGTTTGAGGAAATTTGCAACTTCCAATGTCTATTGTCTTCCTAGTTCAGAAGATGCTCAAATATTAAGCATGACCAAAAAATATATTAACACTACTCAAAGCAGAAGTGCTGCAGGGCTTTAAAATTCTTTTCCAACCATTTGTCTTGAATCATAATATAATATACAGAATCAAATAATACCTTGGAAACCATTTTAGCATTCATAATTGTTGTGTAGGTTACGCATAGAATCATTATAATATTGTGAATAATTACAGTGCCTGAAGTAAGAATAAAACAATATAAACACACCAAAAAATATCTAGTAATATATTTAAAGGGAAATTCAACTGCTTTTTTGAAACTTGGAGATGTAAAATCAGTAACTGTAATTATTTGAATGACTTAAAAGTACATCTTAAAAAATGCTGAACATTGCGTTTCTGTTTGTTCAAAATAAGACAAGAGTTAAAATAATAGAGAGTTAATCAAATTTTAACAGGAAGCATTTTCTCTGTTAGAAAAGGTGATGAAATCATAAGTATTTAGAATTCCAACCCTTGCACAGCACTGAACCTGGGAGAGGATTTAGACTTTGAACTTATCTTTGATAACAGGGATTGATTTTAAAGTGTATTAAATCACACTTGTAATTTACAGTCTGTTTGCTATTGCTGATTTGATTCTTGATCAATTATTTGTATTACCAAAAGCCTTTCATTTTGCTTTAATTTTAGCAAAAGCGGGTTATGATGAATGACTTCCCTACTATCTTGTTTTAATCTATGAATGATTAATTAACTTGGATGAGGTTTGGGAACTTAAAGGGAAGAACATACTGTTACCACTTTTTTTCTGTTTGAGAAGAGTTCAGAAACTGGAAATGCTGGATTTGGGAGAAGGGAAGTTACTCACTAAGGGACTGATACTTGGGCAGTAACTTGGTATGTGGGCTTCTTTTTGAATCTTTAATTAAAATCTGGGATTATATATCCCTGATAGGTATTCACACTTGAACCATAGTTACTGTAAAAAAAAAAAAACAAAACAAAAATTCTTAATACTGTTATTCTTTGCACTTTTTTCTTAATCATTTTATATATATATATATATATATATATATATATATATATATACACCTATATATATATGTTGCTTACATTGCTTTGTACAGATGTGGGCCACCACTGCAACAAAACACATTCTGTTTGCTCTAGAATATTTATAAAGAAAATATTTAAATGTTATGTATATGGTGGTAAAAGGAAAAATCATCTGGTGTTATTATAAGCAAGAATGGAGGTTTTTGTAAAGAATGTTCAGTGTTCTGCAATGTAAAATTTGAAGCAAGGTCTCCCTGAGTTATGTGTATGTGAGTATTCTCATTCTTCCCAACTTGCCTTCTAAGAGTGAAAAATCATTCTTACCAAGTAGACTACTATTCAGCTTCCACTGTTCCTGGCCCACTGTTGATCCTCTAAGGATGATGTTCATAGACTTTTTCAGTATGTGAGTCCCCTCCTTTTGGAATGGTGATTTTAAATGTGTGAGTGCATGCGTACTCAGATATTTGAACCCTCAACTGCTCCCATCTCCCAAAAGCTAGAACACTGCCAACTAATCTGTTGTATGGGTCCTTTAGAAACGCATAATTAACACTTAAGGTTGGGTGCTGCTAATTCTTTGCGAAAATCCAAATATTGTTAAGGGACCAGGGAGATGCCACTACCCCCTGAGTTTTCCTCAACAAATATACGTGTTTATGTAAACAGATCTTTCCATATTCATAGTGACTTTTCAAGTATTTGAGCATAAAGATTTTGATCCTACATTTTTATACCTGTTTAAATTGTTCACTGTTATTATTACATGTCAGCCATCAAATAAAGTTGTACTTAAAAATTTTCCTACAATCATGTACATTTCTAAGTCGAACACTTGTGATTTTTGCTTTAATTACATGAAATTACCTTGCCTCCTTGATATTTGATATTCGTATTGATTTTTTTTTTCTGGAGTGGAGGTATAATTGTGTCACTTTTTGGAACTGAGATACACATGAATGATTCAAAAAGTCAGAAGTTAAGGAGAATAATGTTTCTTTGGTCATAAAGACTGATTAATAATCCTTGCCTATATTTTCCTGATAGCATGTGACAGATGTTTCCGGAGTAACAAGATGAGAACAGATTAAAGATTGTGTGGTATTTGGGATTTGGAGAGAAATATTTTCAAATGTAGTTACAAATTAGAATGTATTCATATTTCTACTTTCTGTTAAAATGCACGATTGCAGGATTGTTACTTAGGTTTTCATGTTTTCCTTGATGAAAAGCTTCGTTTGTTCTGGTTTTTAAGTTTGCACTCGAATCTTAAGAAATAAATCCACCCACGTTATCAAGCCAATTTGTGCTTAATTGTGCATCAAGATAAAATCTGCAAGTTTGAAGAATATTAGCCAAACTTTTAAACACATATTTCAGAAGTACTCCTCTCTAGGTTTATAGAATTGCATTAAGCAGATAACCTGGGTTGTCTAAATCATATCCATTAGTTTGGAGGATTTGAACCCAAAGCTGTTAACTTTCGTACAGTTAATAGAGTAGAATCCCTTTGCAGCACTGATACTGTGGGACAAAACATAGTCATGTTGTGTGGATTATTAGTACATGCTAATAAATGGTAACTGTTCCCTTTAGGCTAATTAAAATTTAGGGAGAAATTAATTTATCTGAGTTATACAAGGGTGTATGTAAAATGGTATTAGAGCTCTGGAACCATTGCCTCAATCTATTTCCTGGCTTTGCCACTCACTCGTTGTGTGACTTTGGGCAAGTTCATTAACATCCCTCCACTGCGTTTCTCCTTCCTGAAAAATGGGGTTGATTGATAAAATAGGATCTACTTCAGAGGATGGTTGTGAGGATAAAAATGAGTTAATCCATATAAAGTGTTTAAAACATAGTAAACATATGTTAGCTGTTATCATTATCATTGTATCCAGGTAACATTCATGAGTCAAGTTATTTAACATATTGGTTCGCACCTCAGGGCCTTAAAGGACTGCTTGCCCCTGAAGACTTTGAAGAAAAACTTCTGGAGTTAGAGGTGAGGAGACCTGGGCTCATTCTATCACTAGTTTTGTAGCCATGGACAAATCTCAAAATACCCCCCTTAGCTTTAGTTTCTTCTTCCTGTATGAGAGAGAGAGAGAGAGAGAGAGAGAGAGAAAGACTAGACTTCAAAGAAGATGCTCTTTGTAAAAAGGGAAAGATGAATGACAGAAGAAATAGGGAGTGTAATTGTCCCTAAGGCCCATCACATCTAGCTTTCATATTTTGATTTTGCTGTCCCAAGGTGATTTTTGGTTTTATTTTTAATGATGCCCTAGGTCCCAAGTTTCCTATAGGGATATGAGGCTGTGGCTGATGCCATCACAAGAAGTGAGGATTCTACTAGGTACAAGGAGTTTCTGTTACTCTCATGTTCTCTCTTTTTTTTTTTTGTTTTTGTTTTTGTTTGTTTTTTTGCGGTACGCGGGCCTCTCACTGTTGTGGCCTCTCCCTCTGCGGAGCACAGGCACCGGACGCGCAGGCTCAGCGGCCATGGCTCACGGGCCCAGCCGCTCCGCGGCTTGTGGGATCCTCCCGGACCGGGGCACGAACCCGCGTCCTGAACCCGCGTCCCCTGCATCGGCAGGCAGACTCTCAACAACTGCGCCACCAGGGAAGCCCCTCATGTTCTCTCTCTTTAGAAATCAGAGTTGTGCACATATAATTTAAATCAGTGCTTTCATTTTTTTTTTACTGTGATCCACGATGCTGTGCACACACGCTTATGTGTATATAAAACAATATTTTATGACAATGTTTATGTGAAAAAACAATACTAATGAGACTTTCTATTTCATTTATTTATATGTTGGTTGTCACCCTCTAAACTGATTTCATGACCCCGCAAGATAGTGCTGTCCGATGGAACTCCTGTGAGTTTGGAAATGTTCCATATCTGTGCTATCCATTATAGTACCACTAGTCACACGTGGCCATTGAGCATTGGAGATGTAGTTAGTGTGACTGAGGAACTGAATTTTTCATTTCATTTCCATGTTGGACAGCACGGCTTTAGAGAGTCTGCAAGCCACAGTTTGGAAAGCACAGGTTGAAAGCTATCCTACGATGTCCATGAAAGAAAGCTATCCCCTGCCATCATACTCCCACCTCCTCTACCTCAGTGGCAACCACACTCTTAGACCTCCCAGTCAGTACTAGTACTCTCTTCTTAAATGAGAAGGCAAGGATTACCAAACCTTGGAAGACTAGAGATAAAAGCAAGGAGAAAAAAGCAAATTGAAGTAAATTGGTTCTGCAGGGTAAATAAAGCTTAAAAAAAACCTTTTAAAACTACCATTAAACAAGAACAGAAGACTGCAAAAAACGAATATATAGAAAACAACAACAAAAAAACATCTCTTAGAAATTATAAACATGATGGCTGAAATGAAAATTTCAAGAGAAAGGTTGAAATAGCCAGTAGAGGAAATCTCTCAGGAAGTAGAACTTTTGGAGGGGCCAAATATTTTTTTTATTGTGGTAAAATATATATAATAAAGTTTGCCATTTTAGCCATTTTTGAGTGTACAGTTAGGTGACAATTCACGATTTTGTGCGACCATTATCTAATTCCAAACAGTATTTTTTAAAGATGAAAAATAGGAACAAAAAGATAAGAATATTAAGGGATTAGCCCAAGTGATTCCTCATTTGAATAACAGAAGTTCTAGAGAGAGAGAACAAAAAAAAAAAAAGGGATTACAAGAATTCAAGAAAATTTCCCAGAACAGTGTGGGTGGGGCTTGTTCAAAAAGCTTTACTATAAGTTGATCCCATGTCAGCAGTATTCATAATGACCCACAAGTTGGAATCAACTCTAATGTCCATCAGCAGGAGAATGGACAAAGAAATTGTGGTATATCCATATAAGGAAATGCTACATAGCAAGTAAAAAGAGTAAACTACTACATGCAAAGACATGGATAAATTATGTTCACAGATAATTATGATGTATGAAAGAAGCTATTCACAGTACATTATGATTGTATTTATATGAAGCTCGAGAATCGGCACAACAGACCTATGGTGATAGAATCCAGGATAATGGTTTTCTCTGAAGAGAGTGGTATTGCCTGGAAAGGGGCATGAGGGAATCTTCTGGCATGCTGAAAATGTCCCATATCTTGTTTACATGAGCATCCTGGGTAGGTAGGGTCAGACATGTCTGGCATGAGCATGTAAGATTGATAGTATAGAGGAGAAGTTGAAAGTTGGGTGCATTTGGGTGTGTTGGAGGAGAAGAGGATGAACCAATCGGGTTCATCATATTCTGTCCAGCATGTACTAATCATCAAACTGATCAGTCTTTGGAACAAGTGTGTTTAATTAAGGGTGTGGGAGAACCTGAAAGGTTCATCTGATGAGAAGCATCTTTGTGGGCTTGATTGGGAGGAAGTAGACCTAGGCAGCTGTGAAGTAAGGGACACAGAAAACTTGGGTGAACTTAAAATACCTGAAGTATGTCAGTATATTTCAGTGTTTGCACCCACTTTCAGTCTCAGTTGGGCTTAGTTTTTGAGAGACATGACATCATGTGCCTAAAGTTCATTTCTTACTCTCTTCCCGCTATTACCACCCTAGATCAGACCTTCACCCCTTTTCACCTAGAAGAGCTATACCGACCTCCAAACTAGTTTCTTGGCAAGTCTTTTCTTTCCATCACTGCCAGTATACTCAGTATACTCCATCTTGTATAGAGATCTGCCAAACTTACCTTCTTAAAATACCACCTTGTTGATGCTGTTCTTATTCAAATCAAAATGTCAGCTTGGCATTCAAGTCTCTGAATCAGAAGATCTCTCTTTACCTGTCTTACCTTAACTCCATTCTCTTTCACTTCTGTGTTATCCAATCTGCCAAGCTTATCCCTCCAAGTTGTTCTTTACCCTGGCTGCACTTAGGAATCACATGGGAAGGTTAACAGCAATAACAACGACCAAAACCCAAACAAACAAAAAACAGTACCTGTGCCTCGTCCTCTCTCACTGGCCAACAGTGACCTGTTTGCTAGATGTGTAAATTCCTTTATTAACACCTGTCCTTAGGATTAAACTACAAAATAATTCACAGAAGAGAGGGCAGTCTTCACCGGTTACCAAGGAAGGAGGCTCCTGGATAACTGTTGGCTCCCCTAACCCTCTCCTGTTGATGTGGGATTGATTTTTCTTTTGTGTTGATAGATTAGCTATTTCCTTTGACACTTGAAAACCTGAGAGATTCTGAGAGAATGAGATCTAGAACCAGTTTATTTCTTAGAAGACACTCCTAAGGGTATCAAGAATCAGAAATGGGCTCTAGTGGTGGGACCGCTTGGAAGTGCTAAACATTAACTTTACCTAATTCATATTTTTGCCTTGGGGCTGTGAGAAATCAATAATAAAAAAAGTCAAGAGACTCCTAGGGACAAGGGAAGAGGAGAGAGAATATGTTGACCCATCCATGTATCTCTTCAGAGCGACTTTTGAAGCAGAATTATGAAAATGATTCTTTTGAAGTCAGGTATTTCTTCTTGTGCCCAGCTTTTTCTAGCTCATGGAGTTATAAGAAGCTCAG
>NC_041234.1:84432169-84466667 GCF_002837175.3 Physeter macrocephalus | reverse complement strand
ATGATATTGAATATAGTTCCCTGTGCTATACAGTAGGACCTTGCTGTGTATTTGATTTATCATTTTTTTAAAGTTGAGCCATGGAAAATTGCTATTTGCCCATTTTTGACCTACAAGAGTAGAAATATCATGTGGTTCAATCTAATACTTCATGCAAGCCACTGTCCTAGGTGTTGAAAATATAAAGAGAGATAAGACACAGTCTGTCCTCGAGGGGCTGCCAAAAGAGAATCTCGTAAAGAATTAGCTGCAGATTGGGTGTGCTTGATGCTATAAGAAAGAGGTACAGAGGAAAGGGGGGGGGTGTTGAGGTAGAAAGGCAGTGTCCTGAAGTAGACGTTCGCTCCTTCCATTAGTAGGAGTCCAGATCCAATGCAATAAGCACTAAGCCCCCCTTCCTGCCGTCTAAGCATCTGAAGACCAGACAGCAAATGCAGAATCTCCAAGCAAGTGTAAGAGCACGCTGAGTTCTGAACCCGCCAACCTTTACTGAGTCTCTTTAGCATTTGTTATTTTTATGGGTCTCTGAATGCTTCCCTTGAATATTAATTTTCCTCAATTCTTTAAGTATATATTAGTTATTACATATTTTTGATTAATATCTGATGGCCGCTTAGGCTGCTGAGAGCTCCCATAAATTTCCCAAGTGGATATCTGGCACTGGGTAAGTGTGGGAGACCCTTTGTGTCGAGCAAAGACATCAATCATTTTAAGTCTCTGACTCCACACCTTAATACCCAAAGATATATTGCTAAGAAGCCCATAACAAGTCATTAAAAATGAATATCTTGTGGCAGTTTTCATGCCTGCAGAATTCCGCAGCAAAGGGAGGGGAACTTATGATGTGGCAGAGCCCAGTTAGCTCCAGCTTACCATGATCTCTGGGCATTTTTAAAAGATTCCCTATTTCTCACTCCAGGACCAGCTACATAATTCGCGAGGTCCAGTGCAAAATGGAAATGCAGGGCCCTTGTGAAACAGTTATTAAGCATTTTGACACAGCAACAGCAGTGCATTAAAGAAGCACAGGGCCTTTCTAAGTGTGTGACTACTCGGGTCACACGGGCATGAAGCCAGCCCTGCCTCTCTGCCCTCCCCAGCGCCTCCATCTTCCTCTGTCTGGAGCTTAGTCCCTAACTGTAAGTGCTTTCGATAAAAACAACAACAATGATAGCATTTTTTGAGATACCATAAGGGCACTCTATTTTCGTGAACTTTTCTTTTCATTCACTCATAAGATCAGAAGCGTTCTTCTCAGTAACCTGATAAGTACTATTATTACCTTTGTCCTACAGATGGGGAGATTGAAGCCTGTGATGGTTAATTTTATGTGTCAACCTCACTGGGCCACCAGGTACCCAGATATTTGGCCAAACATTATTCTGGGTGCTTCTGTGAGGTTATTTTCGATGAGATTAACTAGGTAGACTGAGTAAAGCAGATTGCCCTCCCTAATGTGGGTGGTTCTCATCCAATCAGTTGAAGACAAAAAGGCTGACCCTCCCTCAAGTAAGGGGAAACTCCTGCTTGACTGTCTCTGAGCTGGGACATTAGTTTTTCCTTGCCTTTGGACTCTAACTAAAATATTAGTTCTTCCTGGGTCTCTATCTTGCCAACTGCAGATTCTGGGACTTGTGAACCAATTCCAATTCATATATATACATATATATGTATATATATATACACATATATATGTATATATATATATATATACATATATATGTATATATATGTATACATATGTATATATTACAGACATGTCCACACATATTTTCTTCTTTATGGTCAACAGCACTACCTTAGCTGTATCTTTGACATTCCTTAGGATAAGGCATTCCAATGCCCACGTTCAGTTTGGGATGGTGAATTGTATGCATCAGTATAGGAAAGTAACAATGTAGCTCCCCAAGAGTGGGAGAGAGACGGGGCCAGAGAGGGAAATCAGGAAGGTTTCCTGCCTAGTGACTGAATCACGAACTATTTGAGCAAGCAATGCACAGAGATGAGTTAAAATTTGTCAGATTTGCCCCCCAGCCTTCCTGGAGGTTGCGTCATTTCTAAACTGGATCTGCATTTCATTAGCCATCAGGATTCTTGATGGTGAGAGAATTAACCTTTCTCAGGGAGTCCCTGTGAAGGAAAGGATGTGGACTCTTCTGTTTCATTTCAGCAGGAGTCTTTGTTTTCTCTGCAAGACGCCCCTTTGGCTCTCTTTGCTTGTGAATTCTTCCCTTTTGCTCATGATATAAACAAAAGCTCTCTCGACCCCATCTCGTGGGGTTGTGGGATATCTTGCTTGGCCTTTGGTTGTGCTCAGAGAAGAAAAACTCCACACTGGCCTGGAGCTGGATGACCTCATTCTCTTACAGCTTTGGGATTTTCTCTCTGAAGGTTTAAAAGATGGCTTGGGCACTGAACTTTTCTTAGATAGCAAAGCCATTTCCATGTGAAGGCCCTCTTAAGTTCCAATAGGATTTCTTTTGTCTTGAAACATGACACTTAAGAAGTACTTCTGAGCCCCCTCATGTGTAGTATTGCTATAGAGGAGACAAAAGATGGCCTTATGCTCTCAGCATACAATGTCAGACTATGGGGGTGAATTAGAAGCTGAACTGTGAGCTTAAGACTCTAAATACGTAGGAATTTGGAAAAGACAGAGATCCTTTTAGGCTTCAGTTGTCTGGGAAGGCTTCCTTGGAGCCTCCAGTCCGAGCCTAATGCTGAAGAGGCAAGAGTGACTCTTACCAACTTCTAGCTAATAACAAAGAGTGTGTACTCATCTGCAGCAGCATCCCTTCTGTGCCCATCAGGCTGCAAGGACAAAGTGGGGTGAGAGCAACAGCAATGCCATGGGCCATAGATTGAGATTCCCAACCAGAGATCTCCCAGAGATGCTAGGTGTGCCTGAGGTATTGATGCCCTCTGCCCTTGGAGTGGCCAGAGCTCCCTGGCAGGCTGCTTTCTTATCCATTTATCCTAGTGGGTCAGATATGTTATCTATGTGTGCTATGTGGTGAAAACAATTGGAAAGCACTATTCTAGATATATCCCTCGTCTGAGAAAGCCCTAGTAACACATGGTCACAGTGCTTTGTTTTCATGTCTGTAGTTTCAGACAGACTGTCAGCTCTGAGAAGGTAGACAGATTGTGTCTGTCTTGTTCACTGCTATATCTCTAGCGCCTGCCACTGTGCCTGGCACCTAGTACATTCTCAGAAAATATTTCATGCAAGTCAAAACCACAATGAGCTACTACCTCACACCTGTTAGGATGGCTATTATCAAGAAGACAAGAAATAACAAGTGCTGGAGAGGGTGTGGAGAAAAGGGAACCCTCATGCACTGTTGGGTGGGAATGTTAATTGGTGCAGCCACTGTGGAAAACAGTATGGGGGTTCCTCAAAAAATTAAAAATAGAACCACCATGTGATCAAGCAGTTCCACTTCTGGGTGTTTATCTGAAGAAAATGAAAACATTGACTTGAAAAGATATATGCATTCCCATGTTCACTGCAGTATAATTTACAATAACCAATATATGGAAACAACCTAAATGTCCATTAATGGATGAATGAATAAAGAAAACGTGGTGTATATATACAATGGAATAGGTGAAATAAGTCAGAGAAAGACAAATACCGCATGATCTCACTTATATGTGGAATCTCACATAAAAAAAAACAAACAAGCTCATAGATACAGAAAACATTGGTAGTTGCTGGGAGGTGTGTGGGAGAAAAGGGTGAAAGGGGTCAAAAGTACAAACTTCCAGTTATAAAATAAATAAGCCCTGGGCATGTAATGTACAGCATGGTGACTATAGTTAATAACACTACTGCATATTTGTAAGTTGCTAAGGGAGTAGATCTTAAAAGTTCTCATCACAAGAAAAAAATTTGTAACTCTGTATGGTGACGGATGTTAATTAGCCTTATTGTGGTGATCATTTCACAATATATACAAATATCGAAGCATTATGTTGTACACTTATAACTAGTTAATGTTATAGGTCAATTATACCTTAATTAAAAAAAGGAAAATATTTCATGAATGAATGAACAAATGAGAAAGTCTAGACCTTGAAGGATGAGTAAAACTTGGACAATGTGGAAGGGTTAAGCGTTGGCAGGGAAAAACAGTATGAACAGAATCAGATGTGGTCATGGTGTGTGCCAGGCAAAATTTCGAGAGCAGCTGAGGGGCCCAGAATTATTCATGTTTTGAGGCAGTGGGAAATGAGCAGGCTCCATCATGCCTATTGAACATAATGTTGGATGAATAAAGAGCCACTGAAGCATTATTGCCCCCAAACAAACTCAAAATTAAAACAAACACTTGGTAGTTGACACAACTGGTCTTGATTTTTCTCTTAGCATCTGATTCCAAGTCAAGCTTTGCCTACCCACTGTGGGAACCAATTTCTCACTCGGTCTGGGTCCCGATTCCAATAATTCCTAAATGTTCCCACATCTTCTTCCACCTCAGAGACCCTCACTGAAACCCCTGGCACCCCCGAGGCAAGGATGCTGTGCCATCCCTCGTGAGGCAGGGGTGAGGGGAGGTGAACGCTGTTGTTTTCCTCATTCACACGTTGCGGATATTGCTTTCCACGTGGAGAAAGGGTCCAAATGGCTACTTCCTATTCAAAACATCTCAGATGTCACATCGCGGGGACGTCTTCTCTGGGCTCTCCAAGGTTGAGTTACATGCATCTCTTCTGGGCCGCACAGCACCGTACGCTTATTGTTATTAATGAAGTAACCACGGCTGACATTTTTGAACATTTAATATGTTCAAGGCACTATGCTAAGTGCTTTCCCAGCATTATCTTAGTCAGTCCTTGCCACAAAATCCTACAGTGAGCGCTTTCTATTATTATTTCCATTTTACAGAAGAGGAAACCGGAACACAGAGAAGTTAAGTGATGTTGCTCAAGGTAACACAGCTGCTAGGTAGCCAAGCCAGAATGAGAATGCAGGTTTGTCTTATTTGCCTCGAATAGGGCCTTGACCACATGGCGTTGTAAGGGTCTGGGTAGCTCCCCCGCCCCCTAGAGTTTTAGCTCCATTACGTCGGGAAGTAAGTCTCATCTGGATCCCCGGCTCCTAACGCAGGGCATGGCACAGAAAAGAGCAACAAACGTGTGAGCAGAAAAACGAAGAAAAACAAAAACGCAAGGCTTCCACCAGATGGCGATGTGGGAGTCCAAGAGAAAAGTGCCCTCTTGGCTTCTTCCTTTCCCATTCCTTTCCCACGGAATACCCCAAGTCTTCACATTGTTTTCCAGAGAAGATTGAGTGGGCGGGAGAGACATTTTTCATGATAACGTTTAGGTATGAATTGGCACAAATTTGACAATTTAATTTATGACCTTATGTTTTGGCCCCAAAGGGAAGGTTGACCTTACTCCACCCTCTTAGATTCGCGCGCCTCTTTCAAAGATCTCAAAGTGGTTTTCAGACTCTCGTCATACGCTAAAAAGCTAGAAATAAAATCCAAATTGCCCAAAGCATTGAAGGAGGCTGTGCACTGGAGTGGAAAGATTTCCTGACTGGGAGGCAGGAGACTTGGATTCTGATGGCTCTGCCATTAACTAATAGGGGACTTCAGGCAAGTCCTTTCTCCTCTCTGGACCTTCGTATCCTCAGCTGAAAAATAAGGGGGTTAGATGAGGGAACACAGAAGCTCTCTCTCTCTTTTTTTTTTTTTTTCCCGCTAGCCTCTGGACAAAGGACCTTAGGCAGCAGCATTATAGCATGATGGTAATAGATTACGGACTCTGGTTCAAGTCTCGGCCACCTACAAGCTATGTGACTTTGAGCAAGTTAACCTCTCTGGGCCTCAGTTTCCTCATCTGTATAATGGGGTTCCTGTAAGGCTTAAGTGAGATAATGCATATAAAGTGCTTAACACAATGCTCGGCACACGTAAGCTTTCAGGAAGAGCCCTTATCTCATAGAGTTGATTCACATTTTAGCAACTCCATCTAGAGTTTGGCTATACATTTAGTAGTCAGGAAAATGGGGGGGAGCTTTAAGTAATAAACCACAAACAATCAGGGTTGGCCCTATCATAAGAGTAAACGCATGTCATGTGTACAAGACAAAGTTAAGTGTGCGATTGAAGCAAAGAGCTGCAAAAGTAACCACAAACAATTGGGATCCTCACACATTACTGGTGGGAGTATAGAAAAATACAACCACTTTGGGAAAAGGTCTGGCAGTTTCTTATAAAACTAAACTACATCTTCCCTGTGACCCAGCATTTCTCCTCCTAGATATTTACCCAAGAAAAGGAAAACATATGTTTACAAAAAGATTTGTTTGAGAACATTCATAGCAACTTTACTTTTAATAGACAGAAACTGGAAACAACCCAAGTGTCCATCAGTAGGAGAATGGATAATGGATAAATGGATAATCAATAAACAAACTGTGGTATTGTCATACAATGGAGTACTACTCAGCAGTAAAAAGGAACAAACTACAGGTACATGCGACAACGCGGATGATTCTCAAAAACATCAGGCTGGGTAAAAGAAGTCTTATACAAAAGACTTCATACTATATGATTTCCTCTATATGAAGTTCTGTAACAGGCAAAAGTAATCAATGATGGAAAAAAATCAAAGCAGTGGTTGCCTCTAGGGGTGAAGGGAGGGGATTGCCTGGGAAGGGGCAAGAGGAAACTTTCTTCAGTGGTGGTAATGTTCTACATCTTAGTAGGGGGCTAAGTTATGCAGTTACATTTGTCAAAACTCAGCAAATATACAATTAATGTTTGTGTATTTCATCGAACATATATGTTACTGCAAAAGGAAAACAAAAGAATAATAAACAAATATTGAACTCTAGTTAAGGATGGGTATGTGGAAGGTGCTTAGGGGTGAAGTGTACTGATGTCTGCAACTTCAAAAAGAAAAGACACTGGATAGACAGACAGATGGATAGGTGAGGGATGGATAAAGCCAGTATCCGAAAACATTAGCGGTAGAATCTGGCTAGTAACAAGGCACCACTGGAAAATTCTTTCAACTCTGCTTATTGTTAATAATGTTTGAAATTTGCATACATTTTTGGAAAAAAATGTATCCACAAAGTTCCATATCCTGAATGGAGCCGAATTTTTTTTCAAACTTAAAAGCCTTTGTTGGAGGAAGGCAGACCTCAAACCCAGGTAAATATTTCCTGATCACCTACTATAATGCCAGGCACTGTTCCAGGCTAGGTGAGGAATACGAAGAGGAAGAATACAGCCCTTTCCCTCAAAAGGATTGTCGGGGCCATCTGACAAGCACACATATCACTGTTATCCTGTGCTGTCGAGTTGCTAAGGACAGTGAGATTTCATCTAGTTGAAAGAGTGTCTTAAAAGTTGTCCCTACAAAAAAGAAATGATCATTATGTGAAGTGATATAGGCATTAGCTAACGCTATGGTGGTAATCATATTGCAATACACATGTACCAAATCAACATATTTGACACCTCAAATTTACACAGTGTTACATGTCAATTATATCTGAATAAAAAATAATTTGTAAAAAAAAAAAAAGAAAAGGTTTCTGGTATTGGAGACATGTGGGTAGTTATTGCTGCAAGGATGATTGGAAGGCGTCTTCAAGCCAGAGCACAGAGAGTCTTGAAGTCCACACTAAGGTGATAATTTGTCAATCTGATGGGGCACATTCAAGAATTTTGAGCCAACAAGTGGCATCCTTAGAAAATTGCTGGGAGAAAGGGGCAGCTGCAGTAGATATCATTGGTTTAGAGGAGTCAGCAGGCGAGGGATCTTTTCACGTACCTGCTATGAACACAGGGAGCAGTGGAGGCATCCACAGGGAGGAAGGGGGTTCAGAAAGACCTGGGACAGCTCTGAAGTCCAAGGAGATGAGATCTTGGTTTCATCTTCTGGGAAGCGGGAAGCTATTTGGTCTGTGCCCCTCTCCTACCTCTTTGCCCCATGATGTTGTGCCTCTGTAAGGCTATACTGGGTGTTTACAGCCAGCATCCATTCTGATTGTTTGCTAGTTCATCCTGATTGGTCAGTATCCAAGACATAGGGCTGTTAGATAGATTTTTTTTAAAATTAATTGATTAATTTATTTATTTTTGGCTGCGTTGGGTCTTCGTTGCAGCACGCGGGCTTTCCCTAGTTGCGGCGAGCGGGGGCTACTCTTCGATGCGGTGCACGGGCTTCTCACTGCGGTGGCTTCTCTTGTTGCGGAGCATGGGCTCTAGGCACGTGGGCTTCAGTAGCTGCAGCACGCGGGCTCAGTAGTTGTGGCACACGGGCTCAGTAGTTGTGGCGCACGGGCTTAGTTGCTCTGCAGCATGTGAGATCTTCCTGCACCAGGGCTCGAACCCATGTCCCCTGACCTGGCAGGCAGATTCTTAACCACTGCGCCACCAGGGAAGTCCCTGTTAAATAGTTTTAATATCAACCCTACCCACCTCATAGGGTTGATGTAAGGTTAATTAATAGCACATGCTAGGCATTTGATACATGAGATCAGGGACTATATTTAATGCTCCAGTATGTGGCCTGATATAGGGTGACCCCAGCACAAGCCCACCAAGACCCCCAAGAAATCTTTAAGGTAGGCACTCGAAGCCCCTGGGGTCCATTCGAACCCATAAATATCGATCTTTATCACACCCCAGTCCCCTCACCCCAAATATAGCATATAGTCCCATGAAGCAACTGAGAAGCCCCAGTTGGACCCAGGAACTGTCCCATTTATTCTCCTCCCTCTTTTGAATAAAGAGGGATCTTCCTTTTTCGAACAAGGCTTTGGACTCTAGTACTTGGGTCCAGAGTCAAAATTCTCTCCAAATCAGAATTCTCGCTGGATTTCATGCCCGCTGCTCATTCCACTCCAGATCTTGGCACTCCCTGCTTTCCCCCAGTTCACAAAGAAGTGGCTGTAAGCCATCAAAGCCACAGACAGTTCACCAGTGTGACTTGTTCACTGATGTGTCTCTAGGACCCAGCACAGTGCCTTGCACAGTGTAACATGCAACCAGTATTTGTTGAATAAATGAATGAATGAATGAGTGATTCTTTCTGGGTCTGTAGTTGGTGCTTCACGAAGACTTTTTTCCTCCCCTCCCTCAGAGCCCATTGTGGCTTTGCCAACCTCCTGGACTCCAACAGTGCTTACCATCTGTGCCCGTCCTTTGGCAACTAGCCAAACTCAACTCAGTTCAATTCAACCAACTTCCATGGAGCTGCACTATTGGCAGAAAGCATTCACAGTCTCAAGGAATGGTGAAAGCATTTCCTAGCCCATGGCGCCTCAATTGTACTTTTAAAACAACCTTGGCATGGAACAGAACCTTTTCCAAGACTTTTTTGAAAGTCTAAATACATGATTATAAATTACTTCCCTTTGTCAACACACTTGATTACCGTTCAGGAAATAAGTGAGTTCTGGACAATAGATCCACAGATGATTATGGGGCAGGTATGGGACAGGTGTAGAGGGGCTGGAAGTCTGGGGAGGAACGAGACTCAGTCCTTGTCTGATGGATTCGGACTTTCATTAAGTGTGGGGAGGAAAAGGGGGTTGGCATCTCAGCCATTCAGGGCTGGGATTGAAGGGATGTCCAGCAGCTCCTTGAGTGAAAAGAAAGCCAGAGTCTCCCACACACACACCTGTTGTTTTTTCTGAGGGTTGGGCCTTTTTAAATTTTATGACTAGTCTCCATTCCTGTTTCCACCCCCTTCTATGCATCTCTTGCCCCCTATGCTGGTCTTCTGTAAATTTCTAATTTGCTTTCTCGCTGGTAATTATTTCTTTTAATGGAATTAGAACTGGCCTTGTATGTGTTCATTAAAACATTATCTTTAATAGCGAGAACCTGGACATTAATCAGAAATCTTACAATAAGAGCTAATTTAAATACATAACAGCAGATCCATAGTCTGGAATCACTGTATAGGTAATAAAATGATGTTGTAAAAACTAGTAATTGACATGGGGAAAAATTCCCAGTATCTTGTTAAGTGAAAAAATAGGCTACAAAACAATGTATAGTGCCTGTGTGTGTGTGTGTGTGTGTGTGTGTCCGTGTGCAACACATGTGCGCTATTGTTGACTTTTCTTATTGGTGTTTTTCTGTGTTTTCCAAATTTTCTGCACTGAATGCTGCAGTCTGAATTGGGGCACTATCGGGAGGGGTGCATTGTAGGGACTCTGAGAGCACAAATAAGGGGAATCAAGCACGACTTCCTTTTGTGAGTGTATTTTGAGGAAGGTGAAAGGCACAGAGTATTGGAGAGGAACTCGAGGAATATGCTGTTTTTCAAGTGCAAAGGAAGAAGGTGATGTCTACTGGTGGTGAGGACTTCAGGTCCATCAGAGAAGACCGGGCTCCATTAAAGAATCAGTGGGGAGCAACTCTGGGTCTCTGAACACAGGGGTGAGTGGATGGTAGTGGTGTTGGCAGAGGATTATTCCAGCCATAGCAGGGTGGACTGGGTTGTAGGAAGGGTGATCTGCCAGGAGACTCTCAGTTTGCATATTTGACCTGAGGTAACGAGAGCTTGGATTAAGCTGGTGGCAATAAAACCAGAAAGGAAGGAGCGGATGGATATGAGAGATGTTACCAAGAAAGAATCAGAGCTAGAGATTCAAATTTGGCGAAATATATGCCAGGTGGTAGGTGAAAGCATGTAAGGAGACACTTTCCAAGGAAATGGATGTTAAGAGAGAATAGCTGAGGATTGAGCCTTTGGGAATTCCAACAGTTAATGGGAGGAGGAAAGAAGAGGAGCCAGCAAAGGAGACAGAGAGTGATGCGTCAGAGAGATAAGAAGAGAAACTTGAGAACGCAATGCCATGAGAGTCAAGGGTAGGACAGGAAGGAGTGGGTGGTTGATGGTATCAAATTCCTCCTTGAGGTCAAAGATGCAAACTGAGCAGAGACCCTTAAATTCGGCCGGGAGGCCGCTGGTGAACTTACTTACAGAGAGTGGTTTGGGCAGAAAGCGCTGGACTCTAGAAGGTTCCAGGGAAGGGAGTGGTGGGGAAATGGAGGCAGGCCATGTGACAAGAGTCATGTGTCATGACATAGAACACGGTCAAACTTTATTATTCTCGGCCTGCTGCTCAACCATTTGAATCTACTGGCTCATAAGGCTGTTGAAAGTACAGTACACGTTTAAATGATTGCTTTTATGCTACAGTGAAGGGGCTTCTTCCTCTCACTGCCCCGAACCAAAAAAAAAAAAAAAAAAACCTTAGAGATTCTGGGCATGTTTTAACAGATCAGAGGAGTCTTTTAGCTTGACAGTCCTGTTGCTAGGTTGGTACTGCTTTGAGAATTTCCTAGCTGTGTCCTCTGTCGTTAGTCACGCCGACTCACTTGAACAATTCTTCCCTGAGCCCCTCTGAGGCGAGGACATTGAGGCAAGGTGATTAGGAGGGAGCCAGTGGTCAGGGGCACGTGGAATGTCTTTAAGATGTACGTAGAGGCTGTTAAGCAAGGCTCCGTTTGAGACCCTGGATATAGTTTGGTGCCAACCTCACTCCAACACACAGAAGGCTACAGCCCAGAGTGGACAGTGGGCTGAAGGGTTACTGAAGCAGAGGCATCAGAAAACCTTCTTTTTCTAACCCATGGCCCCTGAAGATTGAATGGTCCCTGGACCCAATGGTCTTGAACAGGCACCTTGGTTTGCAAGGGATACATAAAGGCATATAGCTTCATTTCATTCCTTCTATTCTTACTTGGCAATCATATACAACCCGACCCGACCAGCACTGCTTCATTTTTTTTTTCCTACTCGCTGTCTAGAAATCAATCCTTTGAGCACTTTCCCTCTGTGAGTCCCAGTCTGTTTCCAGTTTGACATACTATGGGTTTATTTCTGTCTTAGTGACTTGTTTTCCCCTAAAGGAAGATACCCTCTGAGAAAAAAATGGCTGCCTCATGAGTCAGCAGGGCCTAGACCTGTTCCCAAGCCCCAGAGAGGCACAGAGCTGAGTATCTGGCTAACTGCATGTGGAGGTAAGCATATTCTCTAGAACTGGCACTTTTCAGATCCCGAGACGTCTAGGGAGTGTAGCCAAAGGGCCTTTGAAATGTCCCTGCTCCTTTTAATGGAACAACTTGGTTGCATTTCTGGGAAGATGGCTTGCCGCCCACGGGAAACAGGGTCATATCATGGATGGTACACTCACGCTAAGATGTGGAGGCCCCTCTAAAAATGTGATAGGAAATCAGAGCAGGGGTACTTCCCAGGAGGCTGGTATACAATCAGAAACCTTTTCTGGAAGCCCCGGGCGTCCTACTCCACTTCAGTCACCAAATTTGTCCTGAGCATCTTCTGAAGAAGATGCTCACCTCGGTCCAGGGGAAGCAGTGAGGGCTGGAAAGACAGGCCAGGGTTCTTGTCTATGGGAGTAATCACCCGCCCTGCGATGTGGACCCGCGGTCTCGGCTGCCACGTTTCGTGAGTGCTGATGGAACCCCGGTGCAGGGCCCGCCTCGTGGGGGCCAGATGCTGTATCTGGGCCAAAGCTGGGCCTGCAGGGCAGGTGGCCAGAACGTGGAAGGAATTCTTTTCCGCAGCCCGGGGTCCACGCTTGGCCCCAGCGAGCCGCCCTGCCAGCCTCTGCCGCCCGGGGCCCCGCGCATTCCGCGCGCCCCCGCCCCCTCCGCCCCTCTCCCGGCCTCGCCCCCTCCCTCGTCCCCTTCTCCTCCCCCCACCAGCTGTCCCCTTTCCCCGGGGCGGCGAGACAGCCGGAGCCTGGGAAGAGGCGGCCTCGGGCCGAGGGGGCGTGGTGGGGAAGGGGAGGAGGCGCCGGGGTGAGGGGATAAGGAGGCCCGGCCGGCGGGGTCCCCCAGCCACTGCGTCGCCCGCCCGGGAGCCGGGTGCAGCCGCCGCCGCTCGCCCGCGGCCCCTCGGCTCGGCCCGGGGGCAAGGTCAGCAGCGATCTGGAGCCGCCGTGTCACTCCCCGACAGCTATGAACTGCAGCGAGAGCCAGCGGCTGCGGACCCTGCTGAGCCGCCTGCTGCTCGAGCTGCACCACCGGGGCAACGCCAGCGGCCTGGGCGCCGGCCCCGGCCCGAGCATGGGCATGGGGGTCGTGCCCGACCCCTTCGTGGGCCGCGAGGTGACCAGCGCCAAAGGCAACGACGCCTATCTCTACATCCTGCTCATCATGATCTTCTACGCCTGCCTGGCCGGAGGCCTCATCCTGGCCTACACCCGCTCCCGCAAGCTCGTCGAGGCCAAGGACGAGCCGTCCCAGGCTTGCGCCCAGCACGAGTGGCTCCCGGGAGGTGCCCCGGCCGCTGCCGACGCTGAGACAGCCGCCGGATCGCCCGCCGAGGACCGCCGCCAGCTCGGCCCCGCCGGGCTGCCCGCCCCGGCCCTCGCCCGGGCCGCCGAGGGGGTCTAGAGCCGCCGCCCCGGCTCGCTGGCTCGCCCGCGCCCTCCTCAGCTCGCTCATCCCTGGGCGCGGCCCCGCCTGCCTTGCCGCCTTTTCCTCGCCTCCCCTTCCAGGGCTCTCCTCACCTGAGGCCCAGACAACGTTGAGAGGCCAGGAGACCTTGTCTGGAAGGCCCTGGAAGAAGCACCACCTTACCCCCTCCGGGCCAGCCTCTCCCTCCTCTCCGCTCCCCGCCAACCCCCACACCCCGACCCCGCACAACCCACTGCACTAAACTGCCTCTGCTCTCTTGTCTTCAGACGGCCCTGACAGCACGCTCCAGCCCTCTGGGAACTGAATCCAACACGTCCAACACTTGGCATTGAATTGAAGCAATGAAGTCTATGCGAACTCTGGGCCGTCTAACTGGCAGCTGTTCCGGGGGCTGCCAGGGACTGCTCACTCCGCAGAGCCAACGGGCTTGCCATCACTGCCAGGCCGGCTGGGGCAGCTCCAGCTTCCTGTTGCCTTAGGGACAGAGACAAAGAAAATGAAGAGAACTCAGACATCTTTTCCCTCCCTCCTCCTTCAGCAGGGAGCTAGCGGGACACTAGGACCAGTCTGTGGCATAGAATGGACTTAATGGGACTGGAGGTGGAGGGGGGCTCAGAGGGTGGGGAAGACCTATTACCCCCACTGTATGGTTTTCTTGCATCCAGTTGTCGTCCTGAAGGTAACTTGCCTAATTTTGAGTAGCTCTGCCGTCTTTTGCCATGGGTAACCATTGCTGGGCATATCACCCTAATACTTCCCAATGCTTCTCCTATATTGATTCAGTTGTCATGGCAGCTGTCGGCTTCATCCATGGAACATGAGGCTCAGTCGTCTCCTGCTCTGTAACCTGGGGAATGTCAGAGGCAGGTAATAAAGGTCGTTTAAACAATAACCCGAGGCTCTTTTCTCAAAGATCCCAGCCTTGAGACCCACTGCTATATAGAGAAGGAACCCTTTTTGCTTTTGGAAATAATGTTTAGATTGGGGAGTTGGGTTGTTTTGATACCTATATCTATATATCCAGTTCCAATGCAACAGATATCACTGTGCGTGAAGAAAAGGTTGATGTATGGCTAAATGGGTTGTTTTTTCAAGTGTTTCCAAGTTATAACTACCTTCTTACTTCTCTGCTCCTTTTCCCTTAATTCTGAAGCACTTTCAAATATCACGATGCTAAATAAGGATTTCCCACTTACCTCTTGCAGTTTTTCAGGATATACTTTAAATTAAAACAACCTCTCACACCCATCACTATTAGCTATTATCAAAGTTCATTTTTAGAAGCCACCTTCATAAGTCTCTCAAAGAAGCGGCTTATTAAAAGAGGAAAAGCCACCAAAGAGTGTAAATCTTAAGTCAGAGAGGAGATGCTTGAACTAAGCTGTCTTAACCAATGATGGGTGAATTTAGAGGTGTATGCTTATTGATTTATTCTCCTTCTTTGAAGGTCATCAGAAACTTGCCTGCTTAGGGCTTAAATGCTTATACCTGGTGGTGGCTGTTTGGGCCTCAAGCAAACACACATAAAATCACCTCTTAGCGTTAAGCCAACTTGCTTCAAGACAACTGGTTTCTCAGTAATAGCAGGACAAAGATATTATGGGTTACTGAAATGCACTGAGACTACACAAGCCTCATTCAAGGCATTGGTTTTGACCTTGTAGCCCATATGGTATTTTACTGGAGCTGTTAATAAGTTAAATGAACTTACTTTCATTCCCAGGATTGACCCCTTGAAGATATACCGGCCTTACCCCACTGGCTCCTCTCCAGTCCTAGTTCCAGCCCTAAGGTCGACCCCTTTCCTTGCAGGTGGGGGCCAGGGATTGGGCAGTGGTCCAAGATAACGAGACGAAGAGAGGTGATGCTGTGAGAGCCATCTCAGGGCCAGGCAGGGAGGCCTGAGTGGGATACGGAGGGAGGGCACAGATACCCAGCCATGCCAGGGGCATGTGGGGGAGGGCAGGCCCCAGCCTTGTATTTCAGGTACAACAATGTCCCTCATTGATCTGGCATAACTGGGGACACGAGGTTGTTTGATAATGAAGCATCCTCACTGCTTTAGGTGTTGAAATTTTGTAAACATCTGTACTATTTTTCATAGACATTAAAAAATTTATATTGCCAAAAAAAACGGCAGCTGGGAGCAGTTGGGATAATGCCCATAATAAGCATGAATGTGCCAGCTGTGGGAAACAAACCCCACCGCCAAAATATTCCTGCTTTTAAACACATTTTAACCTTTTTATGATGATGTCGTTCCTCATTAAGCACATGTGGTGAGAGTAGCCACAGAGTTTTCCCGGTGAGAAAAGTGAGCTGGTCTGGGGAGAGCGATTTGCTCGACTGCCCACTTTCCCCAAACACTTTCAGGGTTGCAACTGTGTCCCAGATAATGAAGTTTCCCAGAAGTTTGGACACTCGACTCTCTACCAACCAGCGAGGGTGTCAACAGCATTGAAGTGATCACACTGTGGTCAGCAAGAGACAGGAGAAAGAAAAACTAGAGGCCTGGCCAGCCTGCAGTTTTAATAATGTGTTCCTGGATAGCGCGAACTGACAGTACAAACTGGGAAATTTTTAGCCTTCTCCTTAATGTGATTCTAATCAGAGTGATTTTTTTTCAACTCCCTCCCCCAGCAGTCTATTTCTTCTGTGTAAGCAGGTCCCGTTTCAGTTCAGGTTCAGATCTTTGCTCCATAATAATAACGAAGAAGAAGACCCACGCTTCCTTACTTGTAACTTGAGGCTTTCAACCAAGTGGGGCTAGGAGATGTTTTGAGTTCCAATGTCTGCAAGTGCTCATCGACGGTGCAAAAATAAACAGAAGCTTTTCTCCCACTACAGACATACTTCTGCGCTGTTGAGTCACTTTTCTAGAGGGATATAAATGGGGCCTTTCCTTTGTTTGCAGCTACCGTCTCCTTTTCAATTTGCCATAGCCTTTAGAAACCGAAGATCTGCACATGATTTGTATTAACAAAGAGAAAAGGGAACGGGCTGCTTTCCAAACAGTCTTGCCTGATGGCTAAAGCACGTGCACTGTGGTGTCGTGGAGAGAGCATAGGACGAGAATCAGGAGAACTGGGGTCCAGCCTTGGCTTTGCCACTTAACAAGCTTTGTTTCTCAGGGTGAGCTGCTTAACCTCTCTGGGCCTGTCTCCACAGCTGTGGGAATCTGAGGATCAAGTGAGATAACATATGGGAAAGGAGAAGTACAGCAGCTATAGAAGTATAAGGTGTTAACGTTTATATTCTCCTTTTCCTTCCTTGGGGGAGTGCCCTTGGGCAGTGCGGAGAAAGTGGGGAAGAGAAAATTCTCTACTGCGTGGTCTACTCTTATTTTATAAAGAAGAGGATTGCAGTGACTTGGCCACTAGCTCCCAGATTTCTGAGCCTTTCCCCCCCGTTCTTGGAATCTTGGATGACTAGGAATCTGTGCATAACTGTCTCACCATCTTACTCTACTCCCCTTTACCTGTAGGCTTGCAAGTGCCCTTTTAAAAAAAAAGACAATACATACCGCACTTTCAGGGCTCCACCAGAACTGATGTCTAGACACTGAAGACACGGGTCAGGGATTGAGAGAGGGCATAAGAGAAGAGAATGAAGGGAAAGAATCACAGGCTGTGGGCTTCATGAGACAGGTGGGAGGAAGGGCGGTCTAGAATGTTCTGTGAAGGAGCATGAACGAGGACCCCCAAGGGTGAATAGATTAGCTCAGTCAATAGCCAAGCCTAGGTGAACTTGAACCACCCATCAGAATGGCTTTGAGAGAAGAAGTTGGTTGGAAAGTCACTTCGCAGCCCCTTTTGTTACTTAACCTACGCTACAGCCTATCCAGGAAGACAAACAATGTGACTAAGGCAACACTTTTTTTCTCTGCTAGATCTCAGAGCATGGGACCAGGTGACCCCACCAGTCCCTCATCAGATGTGTTTTTCTTAATTGAACGAAAGAGTCTTTCAATTCTATAGTGCTTTACAATTTTCAAAAGTTTCACACACATGTATACATAATAGTTTGTATGTCTTAATCCCCTACCCCTATCCTGCCCCTCCCCCCTTCCCTCTCCCCACTGGTAATCACTAGTTTGTTCTCTATATCTGCCAGTCTCATCAGAGAAATGCAAATCAAAATAACAATGAGATGTCACCTCACACCTGGTAGAATGGCTATTATCAAAAAGACATGAAATAACAAGAGTTGGCGAAGATGTAGAGAAAAGGGAACCCTCTTGCACTGTTGGTGGGAATGTAAATTGATACAGCCACTATGAAGAACAGTATGGAGCTTCCTTACAAAACTAAAAATAGCACTACCATACGACCCAGCAGTCCCACTACTGGGCATATACCCTGAGAAAACCATAATTCAAAAAGAGTCATGTACCAAAATGTTCATTGCAGCTCTATTTACAAGAGCCAGGACATGGTAGCAACCTAAGTGTCCATCAACAGATGAATGGATAAAGAAGATGTGGCACATATATACAATGGAATATTACTCAGCCATAAAAAGAAACGAAATTGAGTTATTTGTAGTGAGGTGGATGGACCTAGAGTCTGTCATACAGAGTGAAGTAAGTCAGAAAGAGAAAAACAAATACTGTATGTTAACACATATATATGGAATCTAAGAAAAAAACAAAAAAAAATGGTTATGAAGAACCTAGGGGTAAGATGGGAATGCAGATGAAGGCCTACTAGAGAATGTACTTGAGGATATGGAGAGGTGGAAGGGTAAGCTGTGACAAAGTGAGAGAGTGGTATGGACATATATATACACTACCAAACGTAGGATAGATAGCTAGTGTGAAGCAGCCCCATAGCACAGGGAGATGAGCTCGGTGCTTTGGGACCACCTAGAGGGGTGGGATAGGGAGGGTGGGAGGGAGGGAGACGCAAGAGGGAATAGATATGGGAACATATGTATATGTATAGCTGATTCACTTTGTTGTAAAGCAGAAACGAACACACCTTTGTAAAGCAATTATACTCCAATAAAGATGTTAAAAAAAAAGTGTCATGTACCACAATGTTCATTGCAGCTCTATTTACGATAGCCAGGACATGGAAGCAACCTAAATGTCCATCAACAGATGAATGGATAAAGAAGATGTGGCACATATATACAATGGAATATTACTCAGCCATAAAAAGAAACGAAATTGAGTTATTTGTAGTGAGGTGGATGGACCTAGAGTCTGTCATACAGAGTGAAGTAAGTCAGAAAGAGAAAAACAAATACTGCATGCTAACACATATATATGGAATCTAAAAAAAAAAGGTCCTGAAGAACCTAGGGGCAGGACAGGAATAAAGATGTAGGCGTAGAGAACGGACTTGAGGACATGGGGAGGGGGAAGGGTAAGCTGGGAAGAAGTGAGAGAGTGGCATGGACATGTATACTCTACCAAATGTAAAATAGCTAGCTAGTGGGAGGCAGCCGCATAGCACAGGGAGTTCAGCTCGGTGCTTTGGGTGCACCTAGAGGGGTGTAGAGAACGGACTTGAGGACATGGGGAGGGGGAAGGGTAAGCTGGGAAGAAGTGAGAGAGTGGCATGGACATGTATACTCTACCAAATGTAAAATAGCTAGCTAGTGGGAAGCAGCCGCATAGCACAGGGAGATCAGCTCGGTGCTTTGGGACCACCTAGAGGGGTGGGATAGGGAGGGTGGGAGCGAGACGCAAGAGGGAGGAGATATGGGGGTATACGTATATGTATAGCTGATTCACTTTGTTGTAAAGCAGAAACGAACACACCATTGTAAAGCAATTATACTCCAATAAAGATGTTTAAAAAAAAAACGTTAATGATGTTCCACCTAGCCAATCATTTTTTAAAATAAATTTATTTATTTATTTTAAAAAATTGTGATAAACTACATATAACATAAAATTCACCATCTTAGCCATTTTTAAAAGTATATAGTTCAGTAGCATTAAGTACATTCATATTGCTTCTGTCACAGTGCCCTTGAAGTCAGAGAAACATGCAAGCAGCTAAATTATATAGAAGCAGCAGGGCTTAATCATTGCTCAGATGACTCCCCCTCTAGGGTATTCACACTTTACATAGACCACTCAGGGCGATGTAAAGGTGAAACCCAAGGAAAGACCCTTGAGTTGTGAATTTCAGTGGAATCTGGAAGGAGAGCTATCTGGAGATGTCTATGCACGCTGGGGAAGGTCCCTGGGGGAGAGGTGTACTGAACTTCCCACAACTTTCTCAAGTCACATCCTACGCCTACTGCCAGATGCTCTTAGAACCCTGGGGGAGGACCAGGGTGGCCATGGATGACTGGATTTCAGTACGAATTCGCTGAATTCCCACATACCTGACTCACAAGATGTCCATTCATGGAAACACTTCAGGTCTCTGGAAGGACAAGAGGCCTTCCCTTGGCTCCTTTTAGGATCTGGATATGATCTAGCAGGGGTTGCAGCTCCCGCGAGCCTGGAAGAGAAAGAATGGAGACAAGAGGGCACATTAATTTTGCTCCTCTTCTTGTGGGGCCACTCCTCTGGGGGCCACTGTGGTCAGGACCAGCCCTTGGCAAAACTATGGAATTGGTATTTATCTCATTTTCCCCCTTCCTGTTCCAAGCTTCCCCTTGACATTCTCAGTCCTCCAAAACGGTTTCTTCCCTTCTGCCAGGGTCTAATGATCTCATTCATTTAATCTAATCTGCTATTCATCCCAGCAATGATCCAAGGAGCGTATCCTTAATGGTGGCTTTCAGACACTGGATGAAAGAGAGAGATGTCAACGGGGACTTGTCCTAGGGCTCTCAAATCTGATTTGGGTAAGGCGTCTCTGACAGTCACATCATTGTGGTAAGCTCAAGAACAGAATTTTGGCTCTTTCTTTATCCCCACTCCTTCTGGGGGTGTTCAGAAGAATGTAAACTTTAGCCGTCTAGGAGGGCACCTGCATTTCCAGGTGAGCCTCCTGGGGTGGAGGGTGGGATGGGGGTGAGGATAGGGGTAGCCAGGACAGGCATAAGAGTGAGAAACCCTTGGCCTGCTCCTCAGTTAGGTCTCTCTACACTGGGAGGCTAACTTAACAAACAGGACACCAGAGAGGAATGGCTGAGGTGAGTGAGAAAAGAAATATTAGGATGGCTCCCTTGAAAACTGTCAAGATGGAAGTCCTATTATTTTTCTGCCATCTCCCTATACATCTGTACCAAGCCAAGGCGGCAGCCAAATGAGAAGCCCTGCTTGGAGGAGGCTGCTCTGGAAACAGCCGGGTTAGTCCCCATCCCAGCCCCAAGTAACTGACACTAACCTTCAGAGTATTGGGCTTTCCTTCTAGCAAGTCCAGGGGGCTGGTCGGTTCAAAAGCCCCCATCTTTTGACTTTCTCCTTCATCCAGTAAAGTAAGATAGTGTAGTGCATAGGGTATGGGCCCTAGAGCCAGACTGCTTAGGTACACATCTATCGTCTGCCTTTCGTCAGCTATGTAATGTCAGAAACATTACTTGACTTTCTCTAAGCTTCCTTTCTCCATCTGTAAAATGGATGGAAGAAATACTACCTACCTCCCAGAGTTGTGAAGATTGAATACTTAACATAGTGCCTGGTTCAGGGTAAAAGTTCAGTAATGGTAGCTTCCAATCTTGCCCCAACCCAAGCAGGGTTGTCACCTACACCACACCAATGAAACTGCTTTGTCACGGTCACCAATGACCTGCATGCTGCTGAATCAAATGCTCAATTCTCAGCCCTCATTTTCTATGACACTTGGCAGCATTTAATGCAATCGATCACTCCTTCCTTGAAACTTTTTTCTTGACCTCCAGGACACCTTAGTCTCCTGGTTTGCCTCCTTCTTAACCAGCCCCTTTTCTTTTTAGTCTTTCCTCTTCTGGTTTCTCCTCGTCTCCTCAACCTCTCAATATTGAGTTGCCCTGGGCTCTATTCTGGAACTTCTTTTCTTTTTCATCTATTCTCTCTCCCTTGGTGATGTTGACTAGTCCCAACATGCAAAATATCATCTTCATATACGAATACCATCTTTACAATGATATATATATATTTTTTTTATCCCTAAAACCCACTACTCTGAGCTCCTGGCTTTCATATCTGACTGCCAACTTAACATCTCTACCAGATATCTATACCTGTCTCAAAGTTTACATGCCCAAATCAGAGCTTTTGAGTCCCTTCCCTCAAAATTTACTCCTCCACCTGAGAAAGAAACTTTCCTGCCATCTGGGAACTGGTCTGACATTTGCATCTAGGCCTCACTGTTGGTTAGAAGCTGTTCACACGTAAGCCATGTTATTCTCCTGTCAGACAGTAATCAGCTCACAGAACACCCACATCAGACAAGAAAAGACAAGACATGTTTCTGTGACTGTGATGGAATGAGACAAAACAAGAATGTTTAATAATGTTATCTAAGTACAGACAAAAACAAGGTTACTGTGAAACTCACAAAGTACCAAACAGCCTCTTCTCCCAGCCAATTTGAGTGACCGCTACTTCTCTACCCATCACAGCTTTAGCCTTGCTCTAGCTTGCCTTCATTTTGGATAAGATTTATTAAGATACCCAATCACAGAATTAGCCTCATTGCCTAATCGCATCCAACCTAGTGTGAGCACCTGCTTCCTTGGACCCACCCTTAAAACACCTAACATAACCTCCAACCCAATAATAAGTCTTTTCTAATATTTCTTACACTTCTTACTTAGATACCCATGGTTCACCATGCTGTGAATTCTTCATTCCTGCCATGAGTAATAAAGCTAACTTGTTCAACTGCAGGTTTGTTCCTGGTGGTTGTTAGCTGGAAGGCACTAATGCATTAATGTCTCCCCCCCGTTTTTATACATGGTTAGGCCAAAACAGGAGTCATATTGAGTCTTCTCTTTCCCTCACTATTCCACATTCAATTTAGGAGCCAAGTCCTTTCAACTCTACTTCCAAAAAGGATTCTAAATATGACCACTTTTCGTGATCTTCTCTTCTACCACCCTAGTCTACATCCCCATCATTTCTTACCTGGACTAATATAACACTTTCTAACCGGTCCTCCTGCAGTCAGTTCTTTACACAACAGCAAGAGCAATATTAAAGCATAAAGCAGGTCACGTTCCATCTCTCCTTAAGGCCCTCCATTGGATGACCCATCCAATTAGAACACAATCTCAACTCCTTATCGTGGTCTACAAGAATGGTCTTTAACCTTTCTGGCACCAGGGACCGGTTTCGTGGAAGACAATTTTTCCACGGACGTGGGGGGCTACCGGTCCATGGCCTGGGGGTTGGAGACCCCTGGTCTACAAGACTTCATGCAATCTGACCCTTGCTGACCTCTCTAAACCTCATCTTCTGATACTCTTCCATCTTGCTCAGTAAGCTCAAGTTACACTAGTCTTCTTGTTGTTCCTTGAATACATCAAGCTCATTCCTGCCTCAGAGCCTTTGCACGTTCTGTTTCCTCTGCCTGGAATATTCTTCCTCCACACCGTCTCAAGGCTGTTTCCTCCTTATCATTCAGTCTCAGCTCAAACATCACTTCCCCAGAGACCTTTCTTGACCATCCTGTACGCAGTAGCTCCTTTCTCTCTACCCCACGCTATTCTCTATTCCATTACCCTATTTATTTTAACTTCACAGCACAAAGCACTGTCTAAAAATATCATAGTTTATTGTCCATCTTTCCCATGTAGGCTGTAAGTTCCATGAAAGCAGGGCTTTTTTAGGTCAATTAAAACATTTAGAATTTATTTTTGTAACTTTTTGAGGTATAATTAATATTAAAAAGTGCACACATTTAAAACACTAAAACATGGTTGATTAAAACATTAAAACATGGTTGATTTTGACATATGTATACACCTATGAAATCATCATCAAACTCACATTAATGAACATACCCATTACCACCAAAAGTTTCCATGTGATCCTTTCTTTGTGCCTTCTTCCTACTGGTCCAGACCATCAGTGATCTGCTTTTTGTCGCTATTAATTTGTATTTTCTAGAATTCTATATAAATGTAATCCTGCAGTATGCACTTCTTTTACTCAGCATATTGATTTTGAGATTCACCCATGTTGTTGCATGTATCGGGAGTTTGTTTCTCTTTATTACTGAGTAATTGTAGAAATGTACCACAGTTTGTTTATCCATTCACCTGTTGAAGGATATCTGGGTTTTTTCCATTTTTTCACAATGCTGGACAAAGCTTCTATTAACATTTGTCTACAAGTCTTTATGTAGACATATGTTGAAGGCAGAGATTTTATGTGTCTGGTTCTTTGCAACATCGCCCATGCCCAGGCACCTGTATAATATTTATACAGCATGTGGTGGTTAAATATCTGTTGAACGAATGAGTGAGCCTTCCTTTATAACCCAGGTTTGTGGATGTTTCCACTGTTCCTGTGCCCACTGTAGAATCCTTCACCACCATAACTCTTATCTTCCTCTTGCCCTTCCAATCTGCAGCCCTGGGTGACCCCTTGAGTGGAAGGTGAGTGTTTCCACTCTTGGCTTGTTGGAGAAACCCTGCTCATTGGGTTCACTGCCAGCGCATGCTCTCTACCCTAAGCTGGCCCCTCTGGCTGTTCAACAATCCATTCATTCCTCGCTTGCTGGCTCCCTATCACATTCCCTGCAGCAGCTGCTCCAAACTTCCTGCCCTCTCCTCAAGCCCCCAGCCCCAGCCCTCCCCCTCATTCTCAGGAGATGACTTCACCTCCTTCATTACTGAGAAGATTGAGGCCAACTGACAGGAGCTTCTTGGGCTTCCATTGGAGCCATCTCCACATAGCCATCTCAGACGCTTCCGGCTCTCGGGAAGACGTGCTCCCTCACCTTGCCAAGGTTAAGCTCTCTGCCGGTGTGCTTGATCCAAGCCCCAGCTTTAAAAAAAAAAACAAAAAACGATTTAGCTCTGGATATGGACCATACACTAGGATAAGTACTGATGAAACAACTCTGATTTTCGTTGAAAAACTATGTTTTTAACATGTCTCGTTTCTCTTTTGTTTCCTGTAAGCTTAAAAACGCATTGTATTTTCCAAAAGCATTGCACTTGGCATGTGTTATCTAACTTAATCTTCACAGCCAAAAAAAAAAAAACAAAAAAAAAAACGATTTAGCTCTGGATATGGACCATACACTAGGATAAGTACTGATGAAACAACTCTGATTTTCGTTGAAAAACTATGTTTTTAACATGTCTCGTTTCTCTTTTGTTTCCTGTAAGCTTAAAAACGCATTGTATTTTCCAAAAGCATTGCACTTGGCATGTGTTATCTAACTTAATCTTCACAGCCAGCTTGCAGCATAGTATCATTTTAAAAAAACGAACAAGAAGACTGGGGATCAGAAAGGTTAAGTAACTTACTTTGGGTCATAGAGCTAGTAAATGGTGAAGCTAAGATTGAAGCTAAGATCTAAATCCAGAGCCTTCTCTTTCCTTCTTTCCTCTCCCTCTCTCTCTTCCTCTTGCTCTCCCTCTCTTGAAGTTCAGAGGGTCCTCCTAAACCTAGCCCTCAGTTCATGGCCAATTATCATCTTTGGCCAAAATATAAATTAACTATAGGAAAAAGTAAAATAAAGGGGAAGAGAGACACATTAGCGTCATGAAGGATCTTGCCAGACTAAGGGGTTTGAACTTCATCCTGTAGGTAGTGATTCCCAAACTTTAGTCAGCCGTCTGTGGGGTGCTTGTTAATAGAGCAGAATTCCAGGCTCTACCCTCAGACCTACCAGATCAGTACCTCTGAGGGTAGGCTAAAGTGGAAGCATGAAAGACCAGTTAGGAGGCTATGGCAGTATTCCAGAGGAGATGGCAGCGGCCTGGACTATGGTGGTGGCTATGGAAGTGGAGAGCTGTAGACAGATTTTTTTTTTAATTGTGGTAAAATACACTTAGCACAAATTCACCCTTAGAACCATTTAAAAGTGTACAATTCAGTGGTATTTAGTACATTCACATGGTGTGCAACAACCAACACTATCACTTTCAAAACATTTTCATCACCCAGATTGGAGAATTTGAAAAGGTAGAACTGGCAGGGCTGTGTAATGGATGGAATATTGATGGTGAGTGAGAGGCATGGGTCAAGTTCATTAGGTTTGGATGGCATGCTGATCAGGATAATGGTGATCTCTAGTAGAGGTGAGTAAATAATGAGACCTTGCACAGGGAGAAATGAAGAAAACATGAAGGCAATTATGAACATGTTGAATTTCTTAGAGACCTGCAGGGGCAGATATGAAGCAGCCAGTTGGAGTGAATCTGGAGTACAGGTGAAAGTTAGGGCCTGGGGGTCCAGACTCTACAACAGCAAACACATGAGGCTCACTACTTGTCAGACACTGGTCCAAGTACTCTATATACATGATCTCAGTTAATCCTCATGTTACAGATGAGCAAACCAAGGTGCAGAGTAATTTGCCAAAGTTACTATAGCATGTGACGGGGGTAGAAGGGATTGGAGCTCAAGCAGACTGATTTTAGGGTCAGTGCTCACAGCCATTATACTGTGCTGCCTTTCGCAGGGGTAATTTCGTCTGCAGAGGGATAATACTTGAATCCAGGACGGTAGAGGCAAGACTGAGGGCAGAGCCTTAAGGAATATCTACATCTGAGGAGAGAAAAGCATAAGAGGAATCCGTTGAAGAAGACAGAGAAGAAGACATAGGAAGGTAACGGGAAAATGGGGAAATTGTAGAGGCCAAAGGAGAGGAAAGTTTCAAGAAGGAAGGAGTGTCTGATCCTGCAGATGTGTTGCAACTGAAGGGCTGAGAAGAGGCCATTTGATCTGCTGGTGATTGTCACTGGTCACCTTCCAGATGGCTAGGCTAGTTAGTAGGGGACAGGGAAAGCCAGAGGGACAGGGTTAAGGAGCGAGATGGTGGTAGGAACAGAGGGCAGCTGGTATGGACTATTCTTTTGGGAATGTTGGAAATGAAGTGAAAGGGAATGATAACTGATTGATAAAGTTTTGGAAGAAATCAGCACAGCATCTTGGATCATGCAGACAGATCAAACTTCTTGTTCTGCCACTTACTTGCTGGGTGACCTTGGGTAAGTGATTTAACTTCTTGGAACCTCAGTTTCCTCAAAATAATAACAGTAATGATAATTATACATATATATATAAATAAATATAATAATAATAACAACAATCTGTTATAATAGGGTTAGAAAGTGAGACAATGCATGTAAAATGCATATTGAAAGAGTGAGTACATGATTAACTATTGTTATTTGTCCCTCAATAAATGTCAATGGATCCAGTTCGGTGATCTTGAGAATTCAGGAAACTTCTGACTCCAGCTTCCTCGAGGTTTTTGAGATTAGTGATGACCAGACTAGAGTCAGCAATTGCTGTCGATAGGAACATCTTCTTGGGGTCACCTCAGACTGAAGTCAAGTCACAGAGGCTAAACTCAAACCACAGCAGCTAAAGACAGATGGCCCTTCAACTCGTTACCTCTCTGTACAGTGACTAGGTAGAGAACCAGAGCTTTGAAGGGGAAGTGACTTACCACAGACCGTTTCCTGGCCTGGTTTCTCTAAGCATCTGAGGAAGCAAATAAAACCTAAAGCTTCTTGGCATTAGGTATTTAAGGAGATTTGCCCACTTGCAACATGGGAAATTCTCCCCACCGTCTCTCTTTTTTTCCTTTGAAAATCTCCATGAGCTCCATGCAAATGTTTTTAAAAACATGACAATACAATGGGATACATGTAACGCCAAAACTCTCCTAAACATTACTGAGTTTTTCTTTCAGGATTCCGAATGCACTTAAGGATCTTGCAAGATCTCAGAGGTCAGAAGCATCTATTGTGCAGGTCTGTATCTCTATATGCTGTAGAAAAATTTCCAGAATCTGCATCGACCTAAAGTCATTCTTCGAAACTTGCTTTTATTAAAAAAAAAATCTCTCCTGCTATCTTCTCCTCAAACTTCAGTGCATAATGACCCAAAGACAGACTTGTGGTTATTTGAGATCTCCAAGTTCAGGATCAACAGGAGTTTATCAGAGACACGCTTTCCCCAGGGAAAATTCTGCCAGTGCTCAAGGCATACAGTGGCGTGGCACTTGTGAAGTTCATCTCCTGGGCCTGTCAACCAACATCAAGTGCCCACCTCACAGAGACACAGAGAGCAAGTGCTGACCCAGTGATCTTTGAGCGACATGTAGGCCCTGGCTTCTAGAAGCTTCCATCTAGAAGCAACTAACATGGAAAGGGATGTTAGGCTTCTTCTGGGCATTTTCCCTCTCAACCCCACCCCAGTTTCTTTACCTCCCTTGTCATTGTTCTTTGGCTCCTTTCCCTTGAGTCTTTGGAGTGACCACCCACAATTACAACCCTTCCTGCCCTCTCACCTAGGTCAGTCTCAGAGATGTTTCCAGTTGGAAAGACCTCTTTCCCATGGCTGAAGTTGCTGCTTGTGCATATCTGGTGACACTGACTAGAGCTTTCCTAAAGTGGGACTCTGTTTTGGCAGAGAACTGGAATTCAAGCAAGATGCCTGGAAGGGGGGGATGTGGAGGCAAGAGTTTTCTATAGCAGATTCAGGGAACCCTGCCACTGAGCCCTGTCAGCTGATCAGAAGGGAGTCCCAGGCTTTGGTGAAACAAGCCTGCTCTCATCTAGCTAGAGAAAAGCAGCATTTCTCCTCCAAGCCCAGGCCCAATCCAAATACGATGTGCAGTCTACCTCTCCTTTGGGGAGCAGAAAGGTCCAGCTACGGGCTGCCGGGCCCTCTCTTCAACGTGTGCTGGTCCCCTTTTGGGAAAGAAGAAAGGATGTCTTGGAGAGGTAGAGCCCTAGACTCTGGATGTAATGTCAGTTCTGCATTTGGAGATTCTCTGAGTGACTGAGGGTAGCCCTGTGACTCAGAGGCTTCCCAGCACCTCCAGCCTGTGACTCTGGGTCACATTTAGAGTTATGCTCAAGTTTTTATATTTCCCCACCCCTCAGCTGTTCCAGGTAGTAGGTTGTGTCTATACTCAGTTCTTTCACCTGTACTCACTACCCTGCTTTTTTTCTTCTGCTCCAGGACCCATTGTCCACATTGGCGATTGTGGCTGAGGGTAGCCATCAGGGGCATATGTGTGTCCATACCTAGGGAACTGCCTGGTATTACATGCTCCTCTGTGAGCCACTGGAGAGCAGAGTTATGGGTTGGACAAACCATCCTTCTCCAATTCTCTTCCACCCTAGGTTAGTGGTGCCCCAAGGTAGGCCTGCTTATGCCTAGGGTCTCATAAACAATTCCCTAGTGAATTGTTCTCCCAGCCTCTGAGCTCCAGGCCTCACACAGTCACTTACAAAGACTCTGCTGGTTTCTGGCCACTCCTCTCACCAGAGGGGCTTAAAGGCAGCTCAGCGGATCAGAAGGGGATCAGAAGCCCGACCATTCTCCCAAGTCAGCCTCCTCTCTGCCCAGCTAAAAACCCATTCTTTTTTCCCGCCAAAGCAGCCTTGCCTCTGCTACCAGAAGCAATTATTTTGTCCTTCACCTTCAAAGCAGGTTTGTAGCAACACACACACACACACACACACACACACACACACACACACACACCACATCTCAGACACCTCCACTCTGAGACTGGGTCTGTCTTGGCTTTTACAGCTGTATGGTTATAAGGAACAAGTTGGAGGAGGACCTAGGGTTGAAAATGGATTTCAGGTTTGCTTCTATTAAGAAGGGAGAGGCCTGAGCATGTTTCAATGTTCTGAGGAGGGTCAGTAGACAGGGAGAAGGTGAAGACACAGGAATGAAGGGGGTTATAGCTGGAGCCGGGACCTGGAGAGGAAGGCAAAGGGTGGGACCCCCTCTCCCCTTTGTGACAGGAGGGAGGGAGCACTAAATGAGGACCTACCTAGTTGGACAATTTAGCAGCGGTGGGGTAGGAAGTTGAGCATTCCCACCCCATAGTTTCTATTCTGTCTATGAAACGAGAGAAGGCGGAGGCGAGGGATGATGATCAGAGGTTCGATGAGTTGCAGAAAATTTTCCACAATCTGCATCAACCTCAAGTCACTCTTTGAAATTTGCTTTTATTAAAAAAGTCTCTCCTGTTATCTTCTCCTCAAACTTCAGTGCATAATGACCCAAAGACAGACTTATGGTGATTTGAGATCTCCAAGCTCAGGATCAACAGGAGTTTATCAGAGACACGCTTTCCCCAGGGAAAATTCTGCCAATGCTCAAGGCATACAGTGGCGTGGCACTTGTGAAGTTCATCTCCTGGGCCTGTCAACCAACATCAAGTGCCCACCTCACAGAGACACAGAGAACAAGTACTGTCTTGCAGATGGCAACCTTGTGGAGGAGGTTTGAACAAGTTAATTAGGGAACCAAAAAGATTGTGTGGCAGTAGGAAGGACCCAGCTGAGACTGGTAGTCATGACTGCATGGTATGTAAAAGGCTGCCCAGTTGTGTATTTCTCCAGCAGCGCTTAGCAACAAGCATGGAGAAAGAAGTTTGCCCTTCTCTCACGTGGAAGTAACTACTTCTGCTCTTTCTTGGTCATGGAAAAGGTCCTGGACTAGGACTGAAGAGGCCTGGGTCCAAGTGCAGCGTTTCAGCATCATCTGTGTGACCGTGCGACAGCTAACGTGACCTTTTTCTATCTTTTGCCTTCTCTACCTCAAAGGGTTGTTACGGGAAAGAAAGGACACTGGTAAAACCAAAGAAAATGAAAAACAGCTCCATCGTAACACCTTGAAAGATAAATTGTGGGAAAATTAAAAAAAAAAAAGAAAACATTTGCAACACATACTACAATGGGTTTACTACACAAAGGGCTCTTACAAATCAAAAAGAAAGTAGAAAAATGGGCAAAAAGAATGAGTAGGCAATTGATGGAAGAAGAACTGCAAAGAGTGATAAACATAGAAACGATGTTCAGCCTCACTAATAAAAAATTAAGATTTAAACAAACAACAATTTCTTGTACTTTTACCTATCAGATTTACAAAAATTAAAACAAATCATTAATAGTTAGTGTTGGTGAGAGTGCAGGCTGGCACAATATCTCTAAGCCAGGAATTCCATTTCTACCAATTTATTCTACAGATAGACTCACACAAATACACAAAGATATATGTGCAATGATATCCACTGCTTCGAGGTTTGTAACACTAAAAAACAAGCCAACAGACGAAAACCCTTGTACAGAACTAAAATTTCCTTCAAAAGAAAATTGATTATGTAACATATGATGGAGTATTATGCAGCCATATTAAAAACAATGCCTTGGAAATAACCCAAGATAAATGATTAAATGAAAATAGTGCAGAACAGTATATGTATACCTGTATCCCCTTGAAAAATATATGTATATAGTAGGAAAATATGTGGAGGAATACACCACAAACTTAACAGTGGTTACTCCTGGGAGGGAGTACTCAACGTCTGTCTGCAATTTTTCCCAGCATTGCACCATGAAAAAATTTTAAATGTACAGAAAATTAGAAAGACTTGTGCAGTGAACACCTGTTCTCTCACGCCTAGTTTCTGCCATACATTTTACTTTACTTGCCTTGTCACATGCATCTCTCCAACAACCTATCCCTGTCTCCATCCCTTCAATCCATCATATATTCTAAATTCAGTTTACGTTTAAAGTAAGTTGCTGACATCAGCACATTTTCCCCCAAATACTTCAGCATGCATATTATTTACTGGGTTTATATTTATTTACAGTTTTTCCTTTTGTGATAAAATTTATATGCAATGAATTGCACAAATCTAAGTAAATGATTCCACAGGTGTGACAAATGAATATGCCTGTGTAACCCAACTATCTGTCAAGACAGAGAATGCTATCATCACCCCAGGAAGTTTCCTCATGCCCATCCCAATCTCCAACCCACCCCCTTTGGTAACATTGAAAATATTTACATAAACTATTAACTTTAGAATATTCACAAATGTACAGAAAAATTGCAAAGGTAGGACAGAATTTTCGTATACCTCCACACCCAGTTTCCCCTATTGTTGACATCTTACATCACTATGGTATATTTGTGATAACTAATGAACCGATACTGATACATTATTATTAACCAAAGCCCACACTTTATTCATATTTTACTAGTTTTCCCCTAATGCCCTTTTTCTGTTCCAGTATGCCATCCAGGATACCATGTTATATTTAGCTATCCTATCTCTCTTTTTTTAAAAAAAACAAATTTATTTATTTATTTACTTTTGGCTGTGCTGGGTCCTTGCTGCTGTGCGCGGGCCCTCTCCAGCTGTGGTGAGCGGGGGCCACTCCTCACCACAGTGCACGGGCCTCTCACTGCGGTGGCCTCTCCTGTTGCAGAGCACGGGCTCTACACACCTGTGCTTCAGTAGTTGTGGCACACGGGCTCGGTAGTTGCAGCGCACGGGCTTAGTTGCTCCATGGCATGTGGGATCTTCCCGGACCAGGGATCGAACCCGGCTCCCCTGCATTAGCAGGCGGATTCCCAACAACTGAGCCACGAGGAAAGTCTCCTACCTCTCTTTTTTGGACTCCTCTGGGCTCTGACAGTTTCACAGGCTTTCCTGGTTTTTGATGACCTTGATAGTTTTGAGGAGCAGGGTTCAACAATTTTATAGCATGTCCCTCAACTTAGGCTCGTCTGATGTGTTTCTCATGGTTAGATTGTGGTGTTGTAATTTTTCCATGATTATAATAATCATGTTTAACTTTCATAATCCGACTTAATAAAGATGTATATTCTAAAGGCATGATGGCGGGTGGTGATGATGAGGGCGAGGCAGTGGACGATAAGTAACTAAAAAGAAGCACGTCTACTTTGTGCAACTTGGAGAAAAGAAAGGAATATGTGGACAGTTAACGGTTGCCCAGAGTGGTCCAGGCTGACCAAATGCGGGGACATCCTTGCCTTGCCTATAACCTGACTGAGAAGCGGCTGGGGGTGGGGGCTTGAGGGAAGAAGATTCCCCAAAGGGGACTGAGATCTTTCCATGACACATGTCTCCTGAATCAAGAAGCTTTTCTAATCTCGAAGGATTGACTATTCAGCACCACATCAAGTGAGAATTCCGCACCACCTTCTGCGCAGATAGCGACTTGAAGCTGGAGAGCGAGACCAGTTCTGAGAACGTCCAGGCATGAACACAGCCTCAGCACTGGGTCTATTTTGGGAACATTTGGACATATTCTGCAGCATCATGTTTATACTTTGGCAAAATAGGCAAAGGTTCAAAGAAATAATCCTTGGCTTCCTTCGTACACCCCACGTTTTCGTCTACAGGATGGCATATTCTGAGCTGAGATGGGGAGCGTGGGATGGCTGGTTAACCATGATAGCACTTGGTCATCAGTGGGGTTGAGCTGACGCGGGGTTAATGGGGGCAAGAGGGTCAAGTCAGTGAAATGTGAGAGAATCGATACGCGGAATGCTTGAGGAGAGCGCCTTCACACATTTCACAGAGGAAGGAGGCTAGGGTTACATCCAGCAACTGCAGATGCTTGATGAAAAAAACCAACCTTATGCGTTTGCTCTTTGCTGGCCGCCTTGAGCACCCCGAAGCCTTCACAAAAGGGGCTCGGTATCCTTTCTCAATCTTCTCTGGGTGTCTGTTGGCAGCTTAAGACTGCCCCCACCCCCAATCCGTCCAGCTCCCCCACGGTTCCACAGGGATTTGGAAGATAGGGGGCTTGGTGTGTGTGTGTGTGTGTGTGTGTGTGTGTGTGTGTGTGTGTGTTTCACCCTCCAAGTGAAGGTGTGCCCCAAGGGAATGTGTGCGGGGGGCCCACAGCGAGCTGGTGGAAAACGAGTAAACAGCTGGAGACGCTCCAAGGCAAGAGAGAATTTTAGATCCGGCACTGGTGCGGGCAGGAAGAAGAGATGGGGAGGGGTTGGAAATGGTGGAAGGAGATGGAATCTAGGAGCCTCTGCGGCTATTAAAACTCAGCACCTGGTCTAGGGCTCTGCCCACAAATGACACATTAATTAATGTTCTAAGAATAACTAAGATTTATTGAGCACTTAAATTTTCCCAGGAGCTAGACTTCATAAGCGTTGTCATGTTTAATCTCTCTCTCTTTCTCGCCTTCCTCAATACCCTAGAGGATGGGTAATAATATTATTGCCTTCGTTTTACAAATAAGACACTGAATCCCAGAGGTGTTCCCTAACTTGCCCCAGGTCACAGCAAGTGGCAGAGCTGGGCTTTGAATCCAGCGCCTGCGCGCTCAACCTCTTGCCTTGCGTGAAAGGCCTCAGCGTGGATGGTCAGGGCTGGCAGGATGCGGGGGCTCAGTTCCTAAATGATGTCTCCGGCTCCACGGCCTTCCTTCTCAGAGTCAGGCCTCCCTGTCGTCATCTCGCAGTAGTAGTCCTCCCATACTCAGGCCCCAGGGCCTGTCCGCGGCCGGGGCGCAGGGACAGGAGCCTTCCACGACTCCCCTCCAAAGCGCAGGGCTCAGTGGGAAGCAGAGCGGGAATAGCTGGCCTGCCTCTGTCCCGCTCCCGTCCTCTGTGACCCTCTGCGCTTCCTCACCTCCTCCTCCAGATTCTCACCCTCCTGTGACAAGAGGTGCTTCCCGTATCTCTGCTTAATGGCTCAAGGGGTGGGTGGCAGGATGTGCTGCAGTCCGAGCTTCCACGGGGGCATCTCCGGCGACCCGGCTCCTGCGCACCGGCCGCCGGATCCCACCTGCCTGTCTTTTTTGCTCTGCTTTCGGCAGCAGCCGCTCCCATCTGCCTGCATTCAGAGGCTTGCTCTCCTTCCCTTCAGAAAATGACTATATGAGGTCCCGCTTCTTCCCACATTACTGGAGCGCTCGCCAGTCCAGGCCGCTGCAGGCAGCTTGCCCCAGACGCGCGGGGATTAGCAGCTCCCAGGCTGCGGCTGACCTCCAGCGCCGCTCGGCTCCGCGCACCCGTCCTCCCGCACGCCTGCCTCTGCGCGCCTTGCCCGCTCATCTTTCCTTCTTTCCTCCCTCCCTCCTTTCTTTCCCCTTTCTTTTCTTTCTTCCATCCACTTCTTTCTTTCCCTTCCTTCCTTCCTTCCTTCCTTCCTTCCTTCCTTCCTTTCTTTCTTTCT
>NC_041234.1:84422221-84431975 GCF_002837175.3 Physeter macrocephalus | reverse complement strand
TCTTTCTTTCTTTCTTTCTTTCTTTCTTTCTTTCTTTCTTTCTTTCTTTCTTTCTTTCTTTCTTTCTTTCCTTTTCTCTCTCTCTCTCCTTTCATCTTTCATGCTGGCTTCTTTCTTGCTTTCTGTTTTTCTCGCTTTCCAGAATTTCTTTTGCCAAGTGTTTTTTAGATTACATGCTTGCTCTCAAACAATTTGAAGATGTATTGGGAAAAAATCTTCCCCTTCCTATACAAACTCTGGAGTACAACCAGTGTTAACAGTTTGTTGTGTGTCCTTTAACACTTTTCTCCACACACACACACCTTAGTTTAAGTTTTGACACAGACTTTCTTTAGACTCGAAGACTTTACCAAAATTGCAGATATTCTCCGTTATTTGAAAACTTTTGGCTTATTACATACTCCTTTAATAAATATAGCAAGATACGCACAATATCACAATCTTGTGTCAGAAATGAAGCATTTTGGTTTGATAGACAAGGGCACGTTTCCCATGCAAATGTTCAGTTGTAGCTTGAACTGCACTGAGTCGAGCTCAGAGGAATTCAGCTCAATGTCCAGGGATATATGGCCCCTTCCCCCACCTATTGTAAAATAGAAATTGCATCTTACTATGCTCCATACTCTGCATCTTAAAAAAAAACCAATAACAACGTATCATGAACAGATCTCCTGGCCGACAGTTACAGAGCTAGCACTCATGCGTGATTTCAGCTTTTCAAGATTCCTATAACTTACTCAACAATTACCCTTTTGATGGACCTTCAGATTGTTTTCCTTTATTTTGCCACTGCCAACTGTAGTGAACATCCTTGGGCATAGGTCTCTGCTCACTTGTAAAAATAACATATTAAGTTACATTTCTGTATGAGGTATTACCAGATCAAAGGTTTGCACATTTACAACTTTTGATAGTTGGTATCTGATTACCTTCGAAAATGGTTGTAACAACACCTTCTACTAAAGACAGGTGTAAGAGAGTTGCTGTTTGCCCATCTTCTTGCCGGTACTGAATACCATCAATATTTTAAAATGGTGTCAGTCAGAAGGGTAAAAAAAATGCTATCCCATCATTTATAATATTTTATATCCGTGACAACCTATGAGGTTGGAAACTTCTCATGCTTGGTATCTGTATTTCTACTTCTGTGATTTTGCCTCTTCACAACCTTTGCCACAATTTTTAGGTTGTTGGCTTTTTCAATAGAAAATTTTAGGGTTATATTATAGGGTTTATATTTATATTATAGTGTTTATGTTTATATTGTAGGGTTATAAATCTGTTCCTTTTATATTATAGGGTTATGAGTATGTTTTCTTTTATTTAATTGCAGATATTTTCTCTCAGTGGGCATTTTACTGTGTCTTTTGCCCCACAAGTTTTAAATTATGTTGCCAAGCTTGTCAATCTTTATGGCTTCTAAATTTCCTGTCTTGCACAAGAAGGCCTCTCCCACCCCGTGGTTCTAAAAATATTTTTTTAAATTTTCTTCTAAGGTTTTCATTTGAAAATTTAAATATTTAATCCATTTGGAATTTATTTTATGAGTGGCACAAGGTAACAGTCTAACAATTTGATCCCAGCTATCTAGCCAAAGGACATTCTTTCTCAGTGAAAAAACAGTGTCTGCTACTCTTATATTCAGTTCTAGCCATGTAGGCCTGAGGCAAGTCACAAATGGCCAAACCTGGGGGCAGTTCCATACAGCTACCACAACAAACACAACATTTCCCATTTATCTTAACTCTTCTGTTTCAACTCTGTGGGAGACCGAGGTCATTCTCACACAGGCCTGGAACAGCCTAGGCTTGATGTTACCTTTTCTACTCAAAGTATTTCTTACAGTATTCACTGGAGTTTGCTAAACAGTCTATCAGATTGAGGTGGTTTCTTTCTAAGTTTGTTTTTTAAAGGTTTTATTACTATCCATGCCTGCTGAGTTATATCAAATACTTCTTCATTACCTTTTGATACAATTATATAACATTCATCTCCTTTAATTTGTATATGTAATGAATTATATTGATAGATTGCTTAATTTAACCATATTTGCATTCCTCGTATAAACCCTGCTTCATCAGAGTGAACTAGGTTTTTACTACTACTCTGGAATCTATTTGCTGATATTTTATTAAAACATTTTGCATCTATGTTCATAAGTAAAAGTGGTCTATAGTTTCTGTTGAATCCTTTCATCACATTTTAAAAAGGTTATGTGTAGAATACATTGGGGTGCTCTTTATAAATCTGGGTCAGTTTGAGTAACAGAAGTGTTTTTTGAAGGTTAGATAGAACTCAGAAATTTCCTATTTTTTTCCCTGTGATTACTGGTCTGTTCAGATCTCCTACCACTTCTTGAGTTAATTATGATATTCTATGTCTTGCTAGAAATTTGTTCATTTGCTTTAGATTTTCATTGTTGACAAAATTGCTTATAATTTTGTCTTATAATTATGTCAATGTTTTATTTAAGTGGTTATATCTCATTTTTCATTCCTAATAGTACATTTTAATCTTTGCTCTTTTTCTTTTTTAAATTAGGTTGCTAAAGGAAGTGGTTTGTTTTATAGGTCTGTTGATTTGGCTTTATTTATCCATTCTCCTTTGTGTCTGTGGGGGATGGGTGGGGCTGTGTAGTGGTAGTAGTTTCTACTTCTTTAATTTTAGCTTCTGCTTTGATTAATTCTCTCTTTCTACATTCTTTAAGTTAATGTTATTATTTTTTCTTTAATTTGTAAGTTAAATTCTTAGTTCATTTATTTTCATGCTTATTTTTTTAATAATAAAAATATTTGAGGCTATAAATTTTCCTCAAAGTTTAACTCTAGCCACATCTTACAGATTTCCTTTTATGAAGTGTTCTGTAAATAATTTCTAGATAACTTGTAACTTCAATTTTGATTTCCAGTTTGATCCAGTGACTGTTCAGAAGAGGAGTTCTTCATCTCCAAATATTAAATTTTGGAGTTATCTTTTTTGTGAATTTCTTGTTTTATTTTATTTTAGTCAGAGAATGCAGCATATACATTTCTCCCTTTTGAAATGTATTAGAATTTCTTTGTAGCCAAGCACATGACTGATTTTTAGAAATGTTCTATGGACATATGTTAAGAATGTGTATTCTTTGTAAGGTTCGATTTTATATTAAATTGAACTGTTGATTGTCTTACTCAGATTCTATATATCCTTGCTTATTTTTGTCTCATTTATTTGTTAAATATTTAAAGAAGTATATAGATTTTCTCACTATAACTATGGCTTTCTATTAAGTTGTCCTTGTGTTTCCAGTTTTTCTCCTTATGTATTCACTGCTACATTGTTTAGTGCATGAAGTTTATGACATAAATTCTCTGTGTGTCTTTTATCATTAAATGAACATATTCTTGTTCTGTTTAATTCTTTTGGCTTTGCATTTCACTTTATCTGATTTTAATATTGCTTTATTTTTGCATGCACTCATCTCATACAGTCTTCCTCTTGCTTTATATTTAGTATTTCTTTGTTATTTTTTTTCAGGAGTATTCATTATAAATACCATATCATTGCTTTTTTATTATACAAAAACTGAGAGTCCTTTTTATTTTTTTGAGGAAAGAATAATTTAAGCCATCCTCACTTATTGCGATAACAAATATATTTGATCTATTTCTTCTCTCATGGTTTGTTTTTATACTTGTTGTTTCTCCTTTTCTTCTTTCCTTACTTTTGCTAGATTTATCAAGTTTAAAAAAAATCTGGGGCTTCCCTGGTGGCACAGTGGTTGAGAGTCCGCCTGCCGATGCAGGCAAAAAAAAAAAAAAAAAAAATCTTTCTTTACCCTTTCCCTTTCCCCAAGGAATTTAGAAATTCTCTAAATATAGCTCTATTTTGCTAGTGGTTACATTCCTATTTTAACAATCATATTTAAGCTATTTTCCCTTTAGATATATCAACATTTAATAATAAACATGTTCTCGTCACTCTGCCACACATTTTACAAAGATCAATGGCTAGTGCAAGGTGAATTGATTAGAGAGAATTCAACAGGAAGTGAGGAGACCAATTAGGCAGTAATTGCTATAATTCAAATAAGAAATTTTTCCTTGGAATGTGTGTGTTTGTGTGTGTGTGTGTGTGTGTGTGTGTGTGTGTGTGGTATTTTTCATTTCAAGTACTCTTACTTAACATATACTACACTGTCATATTATCATCATCTTTTATACTTAGCTGTAAATATTATAACCACTGTTTCTTAGACATTAAATCCCTAAATCTTTACTTATCTTGAAATCTTTGTTTTGATTTCATTCTAATTTGATTAGAGGAATTTCTTCAGTAATTTTTTGTCTTTGAGTGTCTGAGAATGTCTTTTGCCCACACAGATGAATAATATCTTGAATGAGTATAGAATTACTGAACGATAGTCCTCTTCTCTCAGTTGTCTATAGATATTATTCCATCATTTTTTTTTTTTTTTTTTGCTTTCACTGAGGAAGGTGAGAGCTCTGATTCTAGACTGCTTCTTTCCTTGGTAAATACAAAATCAAGTGAAAAGAAACCTCTTTGTCTGAAAGCTTGTAAGATTTTTCTTTTTATCTGTGGAATTTGTAAGTGTGGGGATGTTTTCTTCTATCATTTTCTTGATTATCATTTTTGTACCTGTTCATTTTTTATATAACAGGTTTTCTGGATACGTCTCTATCTCTATCTCTTATATTTTCAGTCATAATTTCAATTTTCCTGTGCTTTTGCTCTAATATTGTGGGTTATTTCTCCAGTTCATCCTCTGGAAAACTAATTTTGTTTTCAGCAGAGATCATGTCTCTACTGAAGTTTAAAGTTGGAAATAATTTAATTTTAATCTTACGTTACTTTTTAAAATGTCCTCTATTTAAATCTAGTACATATAAATTGTATTTATCATTAGCTTTATAATAAAATCCAATAAAGTTATTAAGACTATGAAGAAAAAAATGAAGTGATATTTAGAGAGAGGGACAGAATGAAAAAATAAAGATGCTGACTATTAAATGCAGACTGCAAGTACAAAAGAACTTCCAGTGGGCAGGAAAAAAGAAGTTCTATGCCATAAACTGGAAGGTAAGAAGGATGTGGTACTGGTATCTGTCTCAACCTTGAACCTTTAAGCCAACATGTCATTCTCATGCTTCTGCCATCCTATAGAATGAGCCATGAATGTCCAACAATTTTCTTGGCAAATATTCTGCCACTCCCCTTGCTCCAAGATATTCTTTCATTTTTTTCTGACCTGCTGTTTATTTACAACATGTAACAATCCAGTTAAGAAAATCAATGTCTTATTTATGACCCTGCTCTAGTCCTTGGAACTGGATGTTTGTGTCTTGTCTCACTAGTTCTTAACATTTTTTCTCCCTTTCAAAGACTTGGGCTTGGATTGGACCTACTACTCTCTCTCTCTCTCCTCCTGATATGGGCAACCTGGAAGAGTATACCTGCCTTTGTGACCCCTGGGAACCCAACCTCAGACTCTGGTCTGCCAGCTAGTACCCAAGCCAGTCTACCTTATGAGTGTGAGGAATTCAGTCAGGTTGGACATGATGGGTCTTTAAAGATGGATAGGATATGAGAAGAACAGAAAGATCAAAGGGCTCACCTTAGGATGAGAGTGGTGTGTGCAAGTGTGTGTGGGGGGGCTGCTCAGTGAGTAGCCAGATTTACTGGAATAGAAGATTTAATATAGAGACAATGTCCAAGAAGGTCCTCTAATGGGAAAGGAGTGGGAGATGGAAGATGAGTCATATGGCTAGAAGGATTCCTTAGGACCAATGCTGGTGGGACAAACTTTCCCCAGGTTGTTGGAGAGTGATGTTGAAGCCAGAGTAGTATACAGAACCAAGGGTCAAGTAGGGAGCTGAGCCTAGTAAGGCAGAGAGGAAATTTGGACCAATTCATCAAAACCAAGGAGCTGAAAGAAGACACTGAGAAAGGGTCAGGGACTGGAGATGCAGGGAGATAAGAGGCTGCTGATTAAGAAAAACCAGGAATAGTCCAGAGAGATTGCTTGTCATAGTCATGGCTAACGTTTAGGTGCCTGCTACAATATGTCACCTACTATATGAACATGCTCACTAGATGAGGGAATGGTGGGTGGGGAAAAAAAAGCCAGATTGTGCTGGGTCTTACCGTGCTGGCTTTTTTTTTTTTTGGCCACACCACACCACTCGGCATGTGGGATCTTAGTTCCCCAACCAAGGATCTAACCCATGCCCCTTGTGTTGGAAGCATGGAGTCTTAACCACTGGACCACCAGGGAAGTCCCTGTGCTGGGTCTTAAAACCGTACAATGAAATTTAGATTTGCAGCAGTGAATAACAGGAAGCTATCAATAGATTTTTGAATAGGGAGGTAGTATGAGAGATGCTGAGAATTTAGACTTGGGTAGGGAAAAGGAATAGAGAGTGACATATCCAGGAGACATTGTGAAGAACCATTAAATAGGATGTTTGGATGGATTGGGTGAGAAGATAGAAGAAGGAGCCATCAAAGGTAAACATGAGATTTTTTAGTTTGGAGAGGCTACCATGGAGAGTGGGGAAGGTTAGGCATGTTGAATTTGAAGCAGTGACTAGATAATTCACTTGGTGGAAAATACTGTTTAGTATTAAGCTGTAGGTATTTGGTCATAGAGGGCTTAGATGTCAAGCTGCATCAACATAGAAACGATCATTGAAATCATAACTGTGGATGAAGGGAGAAGAATGGAGAAGGAAGGGATGTAACAGCAGATGGCTGAGCATTGGGCATAGATTCACATTTTGTGAAAGAGAAGAGGAAAAAGGACATTGAAGGAGAAATAAAAGACAGGAGCAATCAGAAAAACTGAAGGACGAGATATTTAAGCAAAAGGAGGTGGTTGATGGTTTCAATTATTACAGGGGGTATGGAGGTCAATGGTCAGCCAAGGAGAGTGATAATATTTAAGGCCTTTGAATTTGGCTAGAGCAGTGATTCTCAAACTTGAGCATACAGCAGAATCACCTGGAGGTTTTGTTAAACAGATTGCTGGGTCCCATCCCAGGGTTTCCGCCTCAGTATGGTCTGCAGTGGGGCCCAAAAATTTGCATTTCTACCTAGTTCCCAGGTGATGCCAATGCTGCGGGCCTGGGAATCACACTTTGAGAACTATAGGGCTAGAAGAACGATTCTCACCTTTTCGTTTGTTCATTTCTGTCCTGACACATCTGAGTGTTATGACATACTCCTCATAGCAATGGCTCACAAAGGCAGAGATTCTCACCTAGGGCTGGGAACCAGTGTATCTGGTTTTAAAAAGCACTCCCCCATGCTCTCAGATAATCTGAACACCCTTCACTTGGGGAGAATTATTGAGCTGATACATGGCATTAATAATTTCCAAAAACAAAAAAACAACATTGGAACCATACCCAAAGAGATCATTCTTTCATTGATGATGCAGAAGGCCCTTAAGAATCTGGTCTGCTTCGGGATGCAGCTGCGTGTGGGTGGTGGTTCCTTCTGTTTTCTGGCCCTCAAGCTGAGTCTCTAGCTACCACTGGTGGGGGGAGTAGGGGAAATGGACCTTACTGTCTCTCCAGCTGGATCGCCATCCACGGGTGGATAATCCTTGAAACCCTGTCGCCCACAGTCGTTTGCAGGTAGGTACTCCTTGCTACCCCACAGTCCACAGTGAGGGTGCTGTCAATATCCATGGAGGGGAGTAAGCAGCTATTTCCCTCTTTGGCTCCCTCTTCTGCTGCCACATTTGCCTTCTCTAAAGTATACCATATACCTTGAACTCTGAAGGAGGTTTAAGCAGTTCTCAGAGCTCAGGTGATTGATCCAAAGCCATACCAAGTTGAGGATGAGGGCAGATATTATGCCCTTAGCCTAGCTACCTCATTCCTTTACAAAGGTACAAGACCTCACTGCCTTGGTCCTTGGGGGCATCACATGCAGAAGCTCCCCAGGCCTCCAGAGGATGGCCTTCCTTCACTGATTTGCCCTTTTCTTCATCCTCTCCTTAAGTCCTCTCCCTTTTACCCTTTTCTTCCCCCATGTCCCTACCTCCCCTTTTCCAGGAACATGCCCCACCCCTCCCTACAGAAGTGATCATGTCCCATGTCTCTGCTGCCTCCGGTGTTTGTTGCATGTCAACGACTTTCCTCCCTTGCCCAATTTCTGCTGAATTTGCAAAGGGGAGGGGTAAGCTCAAATCTACCAGATTTAATGAAAAAATTTTTTCTTCACATGATAGTTGAACAAGTCAAGTGATATAGTGGTGTGTAAAGAAAAATATAGACCTCTTTATCCGTCTCCATCACCAATCACACCCCCTAAAGTAGCCAGTGTTAAGAGTTTGGTGTATGTCCTTTCATACCTTTCTCTACATTCTTACAAATGTATATGTGTGCATGTGTTTGTTTTCCCCACGGTAGGTGAAATATTTAAATGAGATTTTACCCTATACACTGCCCTGCAACTTGCCCCTCCAAACAGTATGTCAACTCATTGTCTTTTGATTGTGTGAGTGATGGGGTTGAATGAACTCTAATGTGTGGGGAGGAAGCCTTCCACTCTAGACTGTGGATTCTACAAGGATGAATTTCCTTCTTGACAACCCATCCCCTAATCTTGTTTGCAAGAGAGATTCATATTTCTCCTTTTAACGTAACATAACTTATTTCTTGTGATCCAGTAACCATGGCCTCCTAGTGTATTCACCTGACCTCTCCCTTCCAGCTGCCTAATGGTCAGATGATTATTACAATATATCACCTTGACAGCTGCTTCCCCCCATTCCTGGCTGCCCCCAGGCTGGACTTTATATGTTGGCAGTCATCCTTGTTTTTCCCTACCACATACTGTGTGCCCTTCCAATGCTCAGCTATCTTAGACAGACTCAGGATGCCCAGTTTCCGCAGCTGGACCCAATCTCCGGTCCTTGACTCCTGGCACCGCACCTGTATATCAAGTGCTTTATTTGTCTTGCTAGGTTATTCTGGGCCACCTTATGCTTCAGCTCAATTGCATATCTGTTAAGCCTGTTTCCTTCTTCGCCCTGCCCCCTTTCCCGAAGCTGAGGTCAGTGGACAGCTGGGGCTCCTGTGCAAATATGAGTGAAGGGGGAGTAAAGCTGGTGGAGTCCTTCCTGGTGTCATCCGTGGGCATTGCCAGGAAAGACACATGTTGGATTCATTGCCTCCTTTGCTCAGGGCACAACATCCCCACACGTTTAATAAAGTTTTGTAACGGTGAGGTCCATTTTCCCCTGATGCAGGCTGGATCAAGTTCTGCACCCCCCAACTCCCATACAGGTACAGGTTCTTCCTCTCCACCCCATTAGGTGCCCCTAAGGTCCCCTTAGGTCTTAAAGTGATCCTGGTAGATAGGACACGCACTTTACAGTGTTAGATCGAAGATTTGCAGCAACTCTCTTTACTAACTTTCCCAGTTTCGGGAACTGGCATTCAGTTTTCTTTCTCTGCCTTCTTCTGTTCCGGCCTCTGCCCACTTTATCTTTCAACCTAAACACTCTCTCTCACTTCACATCACCTTTTAATTTAATTTAATTTTATTTAACATCTTTATTGGAGTACAATTGCTTTACAATGGTGTGTTAGTTTCTGCTTTATAACAAAGTGAATCAGCTATACGTATACATATATCCCCATATCTCCTCCCTCTTGCGTCTCCCTCCCACACTCCCTATCCCACCCCTCCAGGTGGTCACAAAGCACCGAGCTGTGCTATGCGGCTGCTTCCCACTAGCTCT
>NC_041234.1:84393590-84421929 GCF_002837175.3 Physeter macrocephalus | reverse complement strand
GGGGGATGGACCTAGAGTCTGTCATACAGAGTGAAGGAAGTCAGAAAGAGAAAAACAAATACCGTATGCTAACACATATATATATAGAATCTAAAAAAAAAAGGTTATTCACATCACTTCTTGATGGCCAGGTGTGGAAGTTTCTCTGATGAGCTAATTGGCTTATGTATATATGTCCATGCCACTCTCTCACTTCGTCCCAGCTTACCCTTCCCCCTCCCCGTGTCTTCAAGTCCATTCTGTACATCTGCGTCTTTATTCCTGTCCTGGCCCTAGGGGGATGGACCTAGAGTCTGTCATACAGAGTGAAGGAAGTCAGAAAGAGAAAAACAAATACCGTATGCTAACACATATATATATAGAATCTAAAAAAAAAAAAAGGTTATTCACATCACTTCTTGATGGCCAGGTGTGGAAGTTTCTCTGATGAGCTAATTGGCTTATTCAAGTAAGAGCCCAAGTCACGGAAAAGCTGGTGGTTTCCTACCCTCAGCCCCTTCCACGAGGGCAGTGGTTCTGGTGATACTGCTCCTCCTAGGGGGCAATTGAGAGATCTGTAGGGGCGTTTTTGGTTCTCACAATGGGTGTGGGACATTATTAGCATTAAATGGATGAGGGCTGAGGACGCTTAACTTTAGTAATGCTCAGCACATTCCCACACAACAGAGGCATTGTCCCATAAGACTTTCAAACGTTCTGCTGGAGAATCAAGTGGGTGCAAAACCTGATTATAATGATCGAGTCCAGAATCTAACACTATGTTAAATACAAACACAAAGGAGCTTTTAAAAGCGTTCGATATATATTGAATTTTCCAAGACTGTTACTACTACACAAATTGAGAGAAAACTGTGCTTTGTTTTCTTTGGAACTTTGTGAAGAATTATTTACCATTTTGGAAAACCACACACTGATCAGTCATGATATTGGAGTTGACAATACCACAAATCTTTATCAGTCTGGTGTTGTGGTCATTGTTGCTTCAACATAAAGGTGTAAACAACTGAGTACTTCAATATTTCCTTTGTGAAATCATAACCAAGTATGTACATACTGAAATACGAATTATTCCTCACACTTAATTTTCCTCTATCTCTTTAAGTATACTACTTGTGTATTAAAATATACGTGTATTAACATTTATAACAATATAATAAATACCCATTAATTCACCACCCAACTAAAAATTGAACATTATTAATAATTAATATCTTTATATATCATCCCACTCTTTCCCTAGACCCAGAGATAACCAGTATCCTGAATTCTATGTTTTCCTTACTCTTGCTTTAGAGAATAGTTTTATTACATATGTATGCATGCCTAAAGAATTTTTTTAGGTATATAAATCACATCCCCCTGTATATAGTCTTTTTCTTGGACTTTCTTTTGTCCTGAACATAATGCTACTAAAATCCATCTGTATTATTTAGTGTAACTATTTCATTCACTTCTTCCTCAATAATTTGTAGCGCCACCTCTCTCATATATCACAGTTCCATTTACCTGTGGGTCTATTTTTGAACCCCCATTTAGTTCCATTGGTCAATTGGAACAGTAGCATATTGTCTTAATTACTATAGCTTTTTAGTAAGTCTCAATATTTGTCCAAGCAAATCTCCCCACCTTATTCTGCTTCTCTAGAAGTTGTCTTGGCTATTTTTGGTACTTTGTTATACAGATTTGAGAATCAGTTGCCAAATTCAGTGAAAAATTCTGTTGGAATTTTGATTGGAATTTCATTGAATCTAGAGATTAATTTGGGAGGAATTGTTATCTTTATGATTATTGAGTATGACTAGTTATGAACATGGTACATATCTTTATTTAGAGCTTCTTTCATGTCTTTTTATAAAGTTGTATAATATTCTTGATTAGGTCTTGCAATCTTTTGTTAAACTTAATTCTAAGTGCCTTATAGTTTTCATTGCTATTGTAAATGGTGTTTTTTATTAGAAAAATTTCTAACCCTTTGTGGCTAATATAGAGATGCAGATGATTTTTGAATATTGATCTTATAGTAGGTCACTTTGCTAAGTCTCTTATCATTTATAATTACTTGTAGACTTGTAAGAAGATGATTGTATTAATCTACAAATAATGATGTCTTAGTTTCTTCCTTTTTAGAAAGGAGGAAAATACACTGTTAATTTTCATACACTGTTAATTTGTTTTTCTTGTTTCACTTCACAGACTTAGTCCTCCAGTACAGTATTGAATAGAAGCAGTGATGGGGGCATCAGGGCCAAGCTCTGTTGGTTGTTAGTAAAAGTCTAACAACCGACTCTTTAGGGGAAGAAAAGCACTGGTTTGTTGCATTTTCCAGGTTATATGATATAAATACTCCTGCCATGGTTGATTTCAAGTTACCAAAGTGACGTCACTGAACACGGAGTTGGGAGGAGATGTGCACACTTGGCTCTCCTGAGCCAAATTGACGTTATCACTGGATCTAGCTCTTCTCACACTGCTGGGTCCTTGGGCTGACTTGTTGGGACAAGCAATGGGGTTTATGGTACATGATGCCAGAGAAGGAAAGCTCAGGATTTGTATGGGGGTTTAAAAAGTTTCCGGGGAAGAGGATTGAATTATGGAGAGTAAAAGACAGCCTCTGGCTGCTCAGGGTGGAAAATGCTGAGAAAGGCATGGTAAGTTCTTGACCCTCTTACAGAGAGAGGAGAAACATGTGAAAAGGTTAGAGAACGGTTACCATTTTTCTGTGGAGATATGGAGAGGGGGACTGTGGGATGGAATCATGTGAGCAGGCGGGGATCGAAAAAGTGCCAGGGAACAGAGTACAGCCAGGGTCTGCCAGCCAACCTGGGGTTCATGAAGAGGTCTTGGAGTACGTGCTTCCCTCCATTTTTCTGTTTTTGTCATCAAATTGGGAAGGTAGAGAGGGATGTGGAGTGTGGAAAGGGGGAACGCTGAAAATTTTGAGAGAATAAAAAGGTAGGATCGCGAGAACTTTGAGCGCTGCACCCATTCCTAGTAGGCCAGGCAGGACTAATGGTAGAGTGGCACTTTAAGGTGTTGGCAGCTGCATGGCAAAGAAATAGATTCACTAAAAAAATGATGCGAGTGAACTTGTTTACAGAACAGAAACAGACTCACAGACTTAGAGGGTGGGCTTGTGGTTGACAAGGGGGAAATGGGGGGTGGGGGAGGGATAAATTAGGAGTTTGGGATTAACATATACACATTACTATATGTAAAATAGATAATTAACAAGGACCTACAGTATAGCACAGGGAACTTTACTCAACACTCTCTAATAACCTATATGGGAAAAGAATCTGAAAAAGAATAGATACAGTATATGAATATAACTAGATCACTTTGCTGTACACCTGAAACTAACATAACAGTGTGAATCAACTATGCTCCAATATAAAATAAAAAATTAGAAAAAGAATTAGATTCAGAAAAATCTTCGTGAGATTTGGAAGGCCAGGAGGTAATGCCTGGAAGCACATCATTTTGCCATCTCCCCTGTGCACTGCCCACCCCCCCGGCAAAGAAGTAAGGAGAAGTATATGCTAGCAAATTGCAGGTAGCAGGAGAGGGAATGCTTCCCTAAAGCTGGAAAAATATTAATGAATGTTTAGAGTGGTCTGGGAATAAATAGGCTTGGGGCTCTCAGGCTGGAGCTAGCTGGGTTCCAAGAAATAATCGGCTCAATTCTTCAGGTGCAGTCCAATTTCTTCCCACCAGATTTCTCACCTTGCAACTTCAGTCTTTCTCCATAAGGCTAGTGGGACTATAGATGAAGATGCTTCCTCCAGACCAATTAAATCAGAATCTTCGAGAAGGGGCCTGGCACTGACATATTTTAAAAGCTCTATGGATGATACTAATGTGCAGCCAGGGTTGAGAACTACTGATGCAGTGAAATGGTGGAAAGTTTATGCCAAGGTGAACTATTATAGAGTGAGTCTCAAATAGCTATTATATTTTGGTTATTTTATGAATAGTATCTGGCTCATGGTCACTTAGAAGACCAGACAGTGTTAGGTCTTGTAGTCTGAGTGCAGAGTTTCACATACCTAGCATAAATTGTGTGGAGCCTGGAGTTCCTGAAGATCAGGGGAGAAGGCAAAGATGGGGAGTATGGGACACAGGGAGGAGGGGCATCAGTGAAGTGGTGGGTACTGATGTGTTCAGACCCAGCAGGTCTGATTTTAATACACGAGTTCATTAGAACCAACCCTCATCTCTTTCAGGTATGGACTAGGTATGGTTTAGCAACTGACCAGGGGCAGTATCTTCTAGTCTCTTCACTCCTGCCAAGGGTGCTAAGGCAACCATCACATAGAAAGCAGGACATACCAGGGGAAAGTCTTTGACAAATCTCATCAAAGGCTACGTGGAGAAAGGAGCCCAGGAACAAAGTTGAGAGAATTATAAATGTGGAGAGTCCTCTATTGTACTAAGGACTGAAAAGAGGTTGAAAGGGAAGCAAAGCACAAAGAGGAAAAATTAGTTTGTCATAAGTGAGATATGTGATGTGTGAAAAGAGAGTAGCCCTGGACAACATCCCAGATCATTTGATATTTTAGAGAACATTCTAGGACGATGACCGTCATACATCAGAAACATATTAGATAACTTTTTATTCATGCTTTATATCTGTATGTATTAATTAAGGATCTCAGCCTCTAGCTATGATGGAACATTTTGTTGCAGAACAACACATGAGAAGAACTTGGAAAAGCCATCTATTTGAAGACATAAAGAGCTGCCAGAAAGGCAGAACTTGAGAATCTGAGATCTTGGAGAGAAGGAGACCACAGGGAGGTAAGCCACTGCTTTAACTCTTAGGGAGTTTGTTGACTCAGTGTGGGAAAGAAATTTAGAATCTGGACCTTGTTCTCTGTCAAAAAGCAGAAAAAGCAGCGGAGATTTCAGAAACCTCATGGAGCTGAGGAGATAAAAATTGATTTGGAGCTGCCAAGGGACCAATATCCCAGACTGAGGTGAAGCACATCTTAGCCTGTCACTCAGTGCTTTTTTGACTCAAGATATTGGCCAAATTTCTGAGCTGCAGAGGCCAAGAAGCTACGGAATTAAGTAGAAAGCCACTGGAATGTAGACTGGAGTTTTCAGAAGTTCCATGATACTGAAGTGGAAACCATTTAAGTTCAGTACTTGCCAAGGAGGGAGAGCCATAGTAGACCCTTCAAGCTCTACGTTACTAAAGGGCTACACCATACAAATGAGAGGGAACCAGGGGAAGACTGAGCCTTGCAAACATTGAGACTCAGCCTCAAGTCAGCTTAGTCCCTGATTGAGTTAACATGAGTTCTGTCCTCCCACAGTGACTATTAGAGGAGAGGGTGACCCTCTCTAGAGAAAGATAGCATAATTATGTATATGACTTTTCATATACAATTTACAGGATTTGAATAAGAAATCAGCAGGCATACTGAGAAACAGGACCAAAAGGAAAAAAAGAGACAATAGAAACAGACTCAGTGACCCAGACATGGGAGTTGTCTGACATGGACTTTGAAATAAGTGTGATTACTTTGTCTAAGAAGACAGGTGACAATGTGGAGAGCATCACCAGAGAACTAGGATCCACAAAGAAGAATCACATGGCTATTCTAGAACTAAAAAATACAATATATAAAAACAAGGAATCAATTGATGGGTTAATAGCAGATTGGACACAGAGGAGATGAATGAACTTGAGGATCAGATCAGTTGAAATACTCAGGTTGAAATTTGGAAAGCAGAAAAAAAAAGGATTGAAAAATATAGAACATGGTGAAGAAGTGTAACACATGTGTAGTTGAAGTCCCAGGAGGGGGTGGGGGGAGAGGAACTGATGCAAAAGCAATATTTGAAGAGATAATGATTGAGAATTTTCCAAAACTGTTTAAAGATATAAAACCACAGACTCAAGAGCACTACAAACACCAAGTATACATAGAAAGCCACACTTAGATACATCATATTCAAATTTCTGAAAACTAAACTAAAGAGAAAATCTTAAAACCAGCCAGAGGGGGGAAAGAAAGACATTATGTTCAAAGGAGCAATAAGTTATTAGCTGACTTCTCAACAGAAATAATGAAAGCCAGAAGACAAAATGCTGGCTGTAGTACTGAAAGAAAATAACTGCCAATCTTGACTTCTATACATGGTAAAAATACATTCGAAAATGAAGGCAAAATGACGACTTTTCCAAACAAACAAAACCTGAGAGAACTTGTTGCAAGCAGAGCCACACTAAAAGAAATAAAAGCCATTCTTTGGTAGAAGCAAAATGATGCCAAATGAAACCATAGGAATGCAGGAAGGAATGAATAGCAGTGGAAAGGATAAATCTAAATAAACAGCAACTTGTCAAACAATAAAAATAATATCTTAGAGAATTCAAAATAATATGTAGAAATAATTTAAGTACATGATGACAATAACAAAGTCAGAGGAATGGGAAACGGAGGTAAAATGTTCTAATACCCAGCTTCCATCTCATAATCTAAGATGGCTTCTCCAGCTCTTACCATCATATCCATATGTTCCTTCCCTTTAAAGGTATTTCTCAGAAGCTTACAGTATCACCTCTGCTTTTACTCCAGTCACATTACCTCAACTTAGCTGCAAGGGAAGTTGGGAAATGTAGTTTTCAGCTGGGAAGCCAAGTACCTAGCTAAAACTTGAGGTTTCTATTATTTAAAGAAGTGAAGAGTATATATTGGGGATCAACTATCAGTTTCTGCCACGTTACACTGGGGTCTGTGTACAACTGATTGCAGAGGCGTAAAGATTTCAGGTTGTGGGCAGACTGCAAGCAAGCATGTATGATGCCAGTGGACCAACTAGTCAATGAATATTTTAGAGTTTTTTGGATTCTAATATGCCCTTTATATTACACACAGATACTGTCTTGGAAAGACTATGATAACAGTGTCAGCCATGAATTAATCCTACACTGATCATCATTCCATTGGATGGGGATGGAGGATTGGCACAGAGATCAGTGGGTAGTGTTAGAGCAATAGTCAGTAGGTGGGAGGAAAAGAAGGAGCCTTGCTGGTGGGGAAGATATGCGTTTACTCCTCAGACATAAGAGCTCTTCTTGTGGGAATGAAAAGAACTATCACTAATGGATGGTCCATTTGTCGGGTACTATGCTGTCCCTTAGATGGATAATGGAAGTAGATATTATAGGCCAAGAACGAAAGCCCCAGAGTGCTGAGGGAAGTGTTTTGGGGGATGGAGAAATGCTAGAACTAATTAAGGGGTTGCTGTTTGAACCAAAATGATCAAGAATAGCCAAGAAAAAGTTGACAAGTAGACTGGATGCAATCAGTGGAAAATGTTGCTAACCAAGGAGTCCATTCAGGCGGGATCCAGAGGATCCCAGGCAACATGCTGGTGGAGTCCCTACTCCTCATACTAGCAAGAGAGATGACACCAGCTTCACTCACTATTTATTTACATTCAGGGGGAAGCCCAAATTGCCTTGTTTCAGAAGGAGCTAGATGTGAGGTGAGGGCCTCACATGTAGGCAGCTACCTTGAAAGGTAGGTTCTAAGTTGCAGATTGCGATGGCCCTGGCAGTCCAACATAACACTGGGAGCCAGAAAAAGCACTCTGACACATCCCTCCTCTGAGTCAAGGAGAACAGGGCCAATTACTTGCTTAAATGAAGAGAGAAGGGAAATAAGGAAAACAGGGAGAAAATAAAAATATAAGTTCCTATCTCAAAAAAATGTATCCTTCTACAGAGCTTAAAGAGGGAGGTATAAATGGAACTGACCACCCTAAACACAAGAGACAACTTCAGGATGAAATGAGAGAGAAGAGGGGTAAAAAATGAAGACAAGTGGGAAAGAAAGAGGAGGGACTTCTAGGGGCCATGTGCTGTGAACATGGTGCTAGCCAGAAGGCAGCTTAATGAAAGCACCAAAGTAAAGTATCTCATCATCCTCTGGGATCTGAGGGTATTCAAGCCTCTGAGGAAGAACAGAATCTTCACAGTCATGAATTGAGCACTCTGGCAGGAGTGTTGTTATGGAGTGCAACAGTAGGGTTACATGAGTAAACACATATGTAACCACAAAGTGTGATATTTCTTATCAAGAAAGAAACAGGGTGGTATGATCTTGAATACTTAGGGGGCATACTTTAGCTGGAGTGGTCAGCGAAGTCCTCTCTGAAGAGGTGCCAATTTTAGCTAAGCTCTGAACTTTGAGAAGTCAACCCATTCAGATTGCGGGCTGAAGGGTTTAGGAAGAGGGTGGAGAAAATGCAAAGGCCCTGAGGAAGGAATGAGCTTGGCATATTCAAGGAAGAGCAATAAGGCCAGCAGCTGTAGCAGAGTAAAAGGGAGAGTGGTAGGAGAATAATTCTGGAAAGACAGGTAGGAGCCAGATCTTGCAGGGCCTTGCAGGCCATGGCAAAGAATTTTGATTTAATTATAAGTGCAACAGGAAGTCACCCCCCCACCAATGGTTTTGTGGGGGAAGTAATATAATCTGATTTTCTGTTCCAGAAGATCACTCTGGCTGCTGTGTGTAGAATGGGCTCGAGTGAGGCAAGAGTAGAAGCAAGAATACCACTCTAGAAGATACTGAAACAGGTCAGGCAAGAGATGGTGGCATGGTGGCTTGGTCTAGGGTGAAGGCTGTGGAAACTGAGTGAAGTACAGTTGATTCCCATTATTCGTAATAGTTGTGTTGTATAAAGTTGCTATGAACACTGTATTAATAAAGATTGAACTCTTGCTCCTAAAGGAAATGCAGGGTTAGGTTCCGGCAAGTCTTTGGTCATAACATTTTTGTCAACTGATGAATACATAAATTTGTGTGTGTTTTGTTTAAAGGGACCTTGTTTAACATATATTATATTATTGCTTCATTCACAGTGAACTCATGGCCAACAGCACATGAGTTATAGCTCATGACAGAACAAAGCTTACATAACACTGTATTTCTCAGAAAGGCACATCACCGCCTTCTTGCACTTAGCAACACTAGAAAGCACTTCAGCACTACACTAGGGGGCCAGTTCAAACAGAAATTATCAGCAAAAAGCACAAAAATGTGAAAATGTGGCACTAAAATAGACCATGAAAAGGACATTTGTCTACAGAATAAGAACTCAAAAAAGGAAGGCAGAGCATTGCCTTGTTTGACCTCAGCTGGGAATGTGCACATTGATTGAATTACATTTTCACCATTCCATGCTAGTATTTTAAAAAATATTGTATTTATTTTCGTTATTTATTTTTTTGGCTGCATCGGATCTCAGTTGAGGCGTGCAGGATCTTTCCTTGTGGCACATGCTCTCCGTTGTGGTGCGCGGGCTTCTCTCTAGTCGTGGCATGAGGGTTTTCTCTCTCTAGTTGTGGTGCATGGGTTCTGTAGTTTGTGGCACATGGGCTCTCTCGTTGAGGCACACGAGCTCAGTAGTTGTGGCGAGCGGGTTTAGTTGCCCTGCGGCATGTGGGATCTTAGCTCCTGGACCAGGGATCAAACCCGCGTCCCCTGCATTGGAAGGCAGTTTCTTTACTACTGGACCACCAGGGAAGTCCCTGTTCTATGCTAGTATTAAGTTGGGGGTTACAAATGCATTTTAGCAAGTAGGCAAATCCACAAATATGAAACCTGTGAATAGTGAGGATCAGCTACATATGTTTTTGAGATACATTCTATAGAGCAGCGGTCCCCAACCTTTTTGGTTCCAGGGACCGGTTTTGTGGGAGACAAGTTTTCCACAGACCGGAGGAGGGGAATGGTTTTGGAATTATTCAAGCACATTACATCTATTGTGCACTTTATTTCTATTATTATTACATTGTAATATATAATGAAATAATTATACAACTCACCATAATGCAGAATCAGTGGGAGCCCTGAGCTTGTTCTCCTGCAACTAGATGGTCCCATCTGGAGGTGATACGAGACAGTGAGACCTGAAGTGTGTTGCTTATGTCCAGTCTACTCTGTAAGATGCAGCTTAATTGACACTTGCCACTCACTGATAGGGTTTTGATATGAATCTGCAAACAACTGATTCATTATGGTCTCTGTGCAGTCAAACCTCTCTTCTAATGATGATCTGTATTTGCAGCCGCTCCCCAGCGCTAGCATCACCGCCTCAGCTCCACCTCACATCATCAGGCATTAGATTCTCATAAGGAGCTTGCAACCTAGATCCCTCGCATGTGCAGTTCACGGTAGGGTTCGCGCTCCTATGAGAATCTAATGCCGCCACTGATCTGACAGGAGGTGGAGCTTAGGTGGTAATGCGAGCGATGGGGATTAGCTGTAAATACAGATGAAGCTTCGCTCACTCGCCCACCGCTCACCTCCTGCTGTGTGGCCCGGTTCCTAACAGGCCACGGACCGGTATCGGTCTGTGACCTGGGGGTTGGGGACACCTGTTATAGAGGGAAACTGACGGGACTTCATGGTAGATTGAATGTAGGAAGTGAGAGTGGTGTCAAGGTGGACTCCTAGGTTTCTGAATGAGCAACCAAGTCAACAGTGGTACCATGCACAGGGGAGGGGCAGGTTTGTAAGGAGATGGTGAGTTCAATTTTGAACATGATAAGGTAGATATGGTGATTATCCATCCAAGAAGGGATGACAATCAGACAATTCAATATATGAGACTGGAGCTCAGAGGACAGGTGTAAGGGAAAGACAGGTACTTGGGAGTGGACAGCATATATTATGCTAATGAAACATCTGCCTTTCCTCTGTCCAGAGTTGTATTCCAAAGCTTTTCAGCATCGTCGGAGAATGAAGGAAAACTGGTGCCTTTGCTTCCTAATCATTTGGTTTCTAACCTAACTTCAGAAAAAAGTGGTGGTGGGTGAAGATAGCTCACTTCTCCCCAGGGCACAGATTGGCAGGAAGGTCCATTATGGGAATCATGAACTCAGTGCTTGCTGCCCAGTTATGTCTTTGATCCTTTCATGCATTCTCCTAAAATAGGAATACAAAAATAGATCTCTACCTTACAGCATATACCTAGTGAAAAAAGTTCAAAAAAATCAGATGAATCTAAACTTTATAAAAGCCCAAGGAAAACAGTTATCCCCAAACCTATGTAAGCACTTGAAGAAAATATGAGAAGCTACATTTATAATTTGGGGGTAGGGACTACTGTCTTAAGCTTACTATGAACATCAGAAGTTAAAAAAGAAAAGGGTACCATGTTTGACCAGATAAAAAACATAAAACGTCCGCATGGCCAAAGGTATAAACAAAGTAAAAAGGTAAGTGACAGAAAGGAGAAAACATTTGTCACGCATGTAACAAAGGGTTAATATCCACTTTCTCTAAAGGACTCCTATAAAAATCAACAAGAAAAAGAAAAAAAAAACTTCAGTGGAAAAACAGGCAAAGGGCACGAAGTAGCAGTTCACAGATCAAGCACTATAAATTGTCATACTCACTAATGCTTAACCTCGACTGTTCATTTATTGAACAAATGTTTAGTGAGAAGCTACTACATGCCAAGCACTGTAATAGCTTCTGGAGATTCAGCAGTGAACAAAATATACTAAGTCCCTGCCTTCTTGGGACTTACATTCCAATGAGTGGAGTCAAAGAGTAAAAACTGAGATATATAATGTATCAGTGGTGAAAAATACCCTGAAACAAAATTAAGTGGTGAAGGGTAATAGAGAGTGATGTGGGAAGTGCTTTTTTAGAAAGGATGGTGTGATGGTTAATTTTATATGTCAACTTTACTAGGCCATGTGGTGCCCTTATATTTGGTCAAGCTTTATTCTGGGTGTGTATGTGAAGGTCTTTTGGATGAGATTAACATTTGAACTGGTAGACTAGTAGACCAGATTGCCCTCCCTAATGTAGGTGGGTATCATCCAATCAGTTGAAGGCCTGAATAAGACAAAAACGTTGAGTAAGAGGGAACTCCTTCTGCCTGACTGTTTGAGCTGGACATTGGTCTTTTACTGCATTTGAACTCAAACTGAAATGTTGGCTCTTCTTGGGTCTTGAGCCTGCTGGCCTTTGGACTGGAACCATGAGCTCTCCTGGTTCTCAGACTTTCTGACTTGGACTGGAACTATACCATTGGCTCTCCTGGGGCTCCAGCTTGCCTACTGCAGACCTTGGGACGTCTCAGCCTCCATAATTGTGTAGGCCAATTCCTTATGTTCTCTCGATAGATAAATAGATAAATGGATAGGTAGATAAAGAGATGGATAGATAGATACTAACAATGCTATCTGGGCCATACACTCCCAATCCCCAGCCTTCCCCTCCTCTTCCCCCATCTCCCTGCCTCTGCATTCTAGGCCTGGGCAGCCTAAGTATCTCTCCATCTCCTCTTCAACTCCAACCCTCACAAGGCCAAATGTGATTGGCCAGGACCCCAAGCCTTCTCCCCAAGTGGCTGTGGAGCCTCTCCCACAGGCTGGGTGTGGGGCTTTACAATGAGTCCTCATCTCCTTCTTTTTCCCCCTTGCCTGTGGAAGTTTCCACGGCAGCAGTCAAGCAGGCTACTAGGATATCTGCCTGAGAAGCCACCAGACACTCACTCTCAAGACTGATCAGTGCTTCAGTTCCGCAAAGGACAGGCAACAAAACTCCCTGGGTCAGTTTGGGTTCTCTAAGAAGCAGATGCTGAGAGGGTGTTAGGAATAAAAGAGGTTTATTGGGGGTTAACAGTTGTGAAAGATAAAGGGGGAGGAAACATGGGCAGGGAAGTCTCCAGACATTGATATGTATCTGATCCTCGTGAGAGGAAAGAAGGAAAAAAGCAGAGTTGGGCAGGCCTGTGATGTGGATCTGAAAGTCTTGGCCAATCTAGGGGAGAGCTGCAGAGGAAAGATAGTCCATTAGAGAAGTTCTGCCAAGGGTTGAAATGGCCAGGCTTTAGCATCTTCTCTGTGTTCGGTCATTGGCTAGAGGCTGCCCCAGAAGAGCATGGCCTCAGCTCAAATACTGCAGCAGATCCTGCAGGCACTGCAGCTGGGGTCTGTCAGGTAACTGTCTTCCTCACAGCTGAAAGGCAAATTCTTTCTTTTTTAAAAAAAATTAATTTATTTATTATTATTTTATTTTTGGCCGCGTTGGGTCTTCGTTGCTGCGCGTGGGCTTTCTCTAGTAGCAGCAAGCGGGGGCTGCTCTTCATTGCGGTGTGTGGGCTTCTCATTGCGGTGGCTTCTCTTGTTGCAGAGCACTGGCTCTAGGTGCGCGGGCTTCAGTAGTTGTGGCTCACGGGCTCTAGAGCACAAGCTCAATAGTTGTGGTGCGCAGGCTTAGTTGCTCCAAGGTATGTGGGATCTTCCCGGACCAGGGCTCGAACCCACGTCCCCTGCATTGTCAGGCGGGTTCTAAACCACCGCGCCACCAGGGAAATCCCGGGAAATTTTTTCTTGAAGGGTGAATTGAGCCATGTCCCTAGCTGCCACAACCTGTAACCTTTTCTAACCACCAAGAAAACAGCCAGCATGGTCCTATCTAGGCAGATCAGCCTAGATAATTTGAGGTAACACCTTGTGACACTTCCAAGACAGGGTTTGCAGCCTGGACTGGTTTCCTCTACCTTACAAGGAGTGGGGGTGAAAGGCGGTCCCATCTTGTACTGCTGTATTTTCCCCTCCAGATATTAGCCCAAGCTTCACCCTCAATTGAGATATATATAGTGAATATGTTTCTCCATGTTTACCTTTGGCTCTAGGAGCCTTCCACCCAGGGAGGTAAGGAATAAGATGTTGACAAGATGTATGATGAGTGGGCCATATATGCACCGAGTGCATGGGCAGCTAAGTCTCCCTCAGGCTTGGCTCTAAGAATGTACAACACAGCAATTATAGCAATCGCTACCGTTTGTGAAGTGCCTGTAATTCTATCATGATGGTTAAGAATTATAAAGGCCTGGTTTTGAATCTGTCTTTGCCACTGAGTGGCCTTGGACAAGTGACTATCTCTCCAAGCTTCAATTTCCTCATTTGCGAAATGGTCATGACAGTAATACTTATCTCATAAGGCTAATTTGAGGTCAAATGAGATAATAATGCATGTGAGGTGCTCAGCATAGCCGGACACATGTAAGTGCTTAATGATGGTCAGCTATATTATTACTGTGTACCAGGCACAGTACAGCTGTATCTAATTTGGGTCTCACAATAACCTTGCAATGTAAGTATTATTATCTCCCTTTTATAGATGAGGAAGTGGAGGCTCTGGTGGAGGATTAGAAACTTGCTGAAGGATCACCCAACTAGCAATTGGCAAGTCTGCAATTCACCTCCAGGTCTCTTTGACTCTAGAGCCCAGACCCATTAGCTCACACCAAACTACCTTCTAGTCTTTTCTTTGGCTACTTCCAAAGGGCCTCTGCAGTCTCATAAGCAGCAAGGGGCAGAAATGGGGTTTGGGAGTGTTCTCAGCCCACTGACAACTAGGTGAGAGAGCAGTAGTGGAATGAAAACCATTTATCACAGTGAACAGGAGTCAAGAAAACATATAATCAGTAAGCTATTTGGGTGGTTGTATGCTGGGCTAATTTATATTCCTTGATAAATGATATATATGAGTTCGCCTTCTGCAAAGTATAGTTTGAGGGGCACCAAAAGTCCTTCTGATCTTCAAATCAAACTTCTCCCATCCCTCACACACAAAATACATGTCTGAAGAGTCAAGATTAGTCAATAGGCTAAAATACAGTGCACGTGGTATGAAACCATGTTCAAAAATGATTCTGTTGGAATGCCTTCTCAGTTCTCTGCTTGCACATCTGAAACAGGGCAGCCTCCTTCCTGTTTCAACTTCATTGCCACACATCCTATTCCCAGATTCTGCCTAAAGACTAGCCTAAACAGTTGCTTTCTTAGCTTTGAACTTCGGGTACAAGATAAGGAAAGGGAGGAAAACAGGGCTGCCCTTCATTGGTATTGTTCCAGCTGATTCCAGACAAAATACAATCCCAAGAGACAAAAGCCAAACATCTCCATGGTGAGTTTATGAGTTAACCAACTTAACTAAGTGGAGGGTGGGGACTGCGAGAATGGTTCTTAGGGCAAGTAGTTTGGATGGGATGGGAGGGCGATTTGAGGGGATGGCCGGATAGGGCCAGAGTTCGAAACTGCGGGGATCTTGGGAAGCATAACAACGTAGGGCCCCAGAAGGCTGGGAGAAAGGGGCACATGGAAGAAGGAGGTCCCCCATTACTAGTTTTACCACTGGTCTCCCATGGATTTGTAAGTATATATATGTGTGTGTGTGTGTGTGTGTGTGTGTATATGTATATATACACACACATACATATGCATATATGTATATTTTAGCTGCAGTTTTCATTCTAAGATGTAAGGGCTCCCTTGACTGCCGTGCAGTGATTATAAATTTCCTATCCAAGGGAGGCTAAATTTTCTGGTTTCTCTCTCCCACTTCCTCCCCTTTTATTTTCAGTTGTTCGGAAGGCAAAATTTATCCAACTGCCCCTCCGCCTCCCCCCAGCTAATTTCTCTTCTGGTCCCTTCTCCCAGGCTTGCCTTTTGCACAAACCACACCCAGAGCCAATGAATGAGATTGGACCTGGACCACTGGGAATCCTGGGTGCCACGGATGGACAGATGAGCTTATTAGAGAAATCGTTCCCAAAGGCACTTTCAGAATTGACACAAAATGGTGGGGAAAAGAGCAGGCTGGCCACGTCAGGCAGCTCGGGGCTCCAAGGCAGACTACAGCACCTGCACTTGGTAAATGTTGCAGACTCCTCTTGCTGATATCCTGCCCTTGAGTAAGAGAACTGGAATCAATAATGTTCAGGCCCATTTTTTTTCCCTTTACAGAAAGACCTCTCAAAAATACATCTGTGAATTGCTATCCTTGTTTTTTTTTAACGCCCTGAATCTCCTTTTACAGTTTTGTTTTTTTTTTTAAAGCCATCTCTATCTGTATCCATCTAATCTTAGGCTTTTTGTGGAGCTGGTTAAGTCCTGCAAAGGCAGTGGCAAGATTTTTTTTTAACATCTTTATTGGAGTATAATTGCTTTACAATGGTGTGTTAGTTTCTGCTTTACAACAAAGTGAATCAGTTATATATATATACATATGTTCCCATATCTCGTCCCTCTTGCGTCTCCCTCCCACCTTCCCTATCCCACCCCTCTAGGTGGTCACAAATCACTGAGCTGATCTCCCTGTGCCATGTGGCTGCTTCCCACTAGCTATCCACCCTACGTTTGGTAGTGTATATATGTCCATGCCACTCTCTCACTTCGTCACAGCTTAGCCTCCCCCCTCCCCATATCCTCAAGGCCATGCTCTAGTAGGTCTGTGTTTTATTCCCGTCCTACCCCTAGGCTCTTCATGACATTTCTGGTGGTCACAAAGCACCGAGCTGATCTCCCTGTGCTAGGCGGCTGCTTCCCACTAGCTATCTATTTTACATTTGGTCGTGTATATACGTCCATGCCACTCTCTCACTTCGTCACAGCTTAGCCTCCCCCCTCCCCATATCCTCAAGGCCATGCTCTAGTAGGTCTGTGTTTTATTCCCGTCCTACCCCTAGGCTCTTCATGACATTTTTTTTCTTAGATTCCATATATATGTGTTAGCATACGGTATTTGTTTTTCTCCTTCTGACTTACTTCACTCTGTATGACAGACTCCGGGTCCATCCACCTCTCTACAAATAACTGTTTCGTTTCTTCTTATGGCTGAGTAATATTCCATTGTATAAATGTGCCACATCTTCTTTATCCATTCATCTGTCGATGGACACTTAGGTTGCTTCCATGTCCTGGCTATCGTAAATAGAGCTGCAATGAACATTGTGGTACATGACTCTGTTTGAATTATGGTTTTCTCAGCGTATATGCCCAGTAGTGGGATTGCTGGGTCGTATGGTAGTTCTATTTGTAGATTTTTTAAGGAACCTCCATACTGTTCTCCATAGTGGCTGTATCAATTTACATTCCCACCAACAGTGCAAGAGTGTTCCCTTTTCTCCACACCCTCTCCAGCATTTATTGTTTCTATATTTTTTGATGATGGCCATTCTGACCGGTGTGAGATGATATCTCATTGCAGTTTTGATTAGTGGCAAGATTTCAAATGAGTGTCTGGTTGTGAACAGCAGTCCGGATCAATTGATTTTAACCTAAAAGAAACAGAATTTGGGGAGAGGGAGAAGCCAATAGCCAAGCCAAAAAAAAATTAAATAGAACCATTGTATTTGTGTAGCACTTATCAAAATATTCTCCCATTTGTTGTCTTATTTGATCCTCACAACCGCCTGGTGGGCCAGATTGGGCAAATCTCCATTCAACAGCAGAAGACAGAGGCCCAGAGCGGATGACTCACCAAGGGTCACAAAGCAACATCAGGGACACAACAGCCTTAGAATACAGGTCTCCTTTGGGACCGGGACCAGGATTTACACCTTAGAGCCCACCACAGCCTATTTTTTTTTTTTTTTGGCCACGCTGTGCAGCTTGCTGAAGCTTAGTTCCCCGACCAGGGATTGAACCCACGCACGCCCTCGGCAGTGAAAGCTCGGAGTCCTAACCACTGGACCACCAGGGGATTCCCAACCGGGAAGGTTGAATGCAGATGTTTGGGGTGTCCAAGGAGGGAGGGAAAGAGAAAAAACATACGAAATTCACCTAAAATAGGTTAAAATACAGTGCACGTGGTATGAAACCATGTTCAAAAATGGTTCTGCTGGAATGCCTTCTCAGTTCTCTACTTGCACATCTGAAACAGGGCAGCCTCCTTCCTGTTTCAACTTCATTGCCACACATCCTATTCCCAGATTCTGCCTAAAGACTAGCCTAAACAGTTGCTTTCTTAGCTTTGAACTTCGGGTACAAGATAAGGAATGGGAGGAAAACAGGGCTGCCCTTCATGGTCCTCCACAAATATGACATGCCTGAGAGGAAGTTTTTGATCTTTTCTAAGCCAAGGTGACATCACTGACACGACACTACTTTTTAGAAGCTGACCCTACCCGCCCCACCCACTAGAAAGTGATGGTGAAAATATTATGCTTCCTCTATTTTCATGCTTTCCAAACTGCCGGTACAATCTATTAGGAAGTTGTAAAAATCAATTCAGCAGGCTATGAACAGCATTTTTAAAAACTAATAAAATGAAGTAGAAAATGGTAGAAACACATTGCAAGTAGTAAGCATGAGTTTTATTTTTGATATATAATTTTTATTAGTTTGTTATATGTACATGTATTTGTATACTGGGTTGTGACATTTTATGCTTCTTACTGTGGGTTGGAGCAAAACTTTGAAAACCACTGATCTAAAGGGTATATATACTTCAACCCCAGATGTAGTCTGTATCCTAAGACCCTCCATCTGACACATTATTCCAACGATATTCTACAGTTCCTTTTTAGTGCTTCTCTAGGAAGCAAGACTGATGTATAGAGCCCACTGATAGTCACTGAGCAATTTTCTGTATAGAAAGATGCATTTGACAAAGAAGAAGGGCAAATATTTAATAGAATACAGCAGAGTTTGGTAGCAAGTGTTTTGATGAAGTATTTTTATTGTAGAGACAACTGTTAAATAAAAAAGCTAAATATGCCCTACCATCTATCTCCCCCCTAAATATGTAAGGTTATGTTAAAGCACATCCATGCTTATCTTTTCTATCCTATATTAAATCAAATTATAACAAAAATCAGCAAATGAAGTCCCCTAACAAATTTCCTACATTAGTAATTTCGGGCAAGTCAATCCAGCAACATTCCAGAATAAAAGAACTCACGGTACCTTCTTGGCTTTTATTTGACTTCTTGCTCCTTTCCCAAACACTGCATTTACCCTTTAACCTCACTGGGAGTATCTTTTTAGACACACTACATACATTACTAGGAAATTTCCAAAAACTAGGAAAATGCTGATTCCAATTCACCAAAGCACTTACATGCTTAAATAAGGTCTGCAGCTCTTCCAGCCTTATGAGCTAGACATGAAATGCAAATAACTTGGTGACAGAGTTTGTCATGAGTCATTAGCCTCTTAAGCTTACAGTCTTTTACTTCCGCTAATGCCTACAAATTTACACGTAAGTAGACTCCTAACCATTTTTATCTAGGCAAAATTCATTACTGTATTTCATCAATCTAAGATGCCATCAATTGTAAGACTCATCAGTATTTTACGTACCACTGAGAAAAGAAAAAAGGCCAATTAAAGTATGCATTAGCATCAGTTTTAAATACACCAATTTCAGGGATATTAAATTGGGAAAAATATGTGCCTCATCAAAGAGATGAAATACAGGAGCTGATTTTAAAGGATGTTGCCTCTTCTCACTCCTCAAGTGTCTGTTGACATATTTTTAATGTAGAATTAAAGTTAATGGGACCATTTTTTTTTCTGAAAATGAACTTTTGGTTTCACTGCCTTCTAGATGTAGTATTTTGGCTAGTTTTTGAAGGTTAAAATTTCCAACATTTTACCAAAAACGTCACTGTCACTTCAAACAGGTGATCTCAGGAATGTGAGTATTTGGTAGGAAAAGAGGAAGAACGAGGTAGACAAGAGAAAAGACAAAGTCCAAGTTGTCAACCATTGTTTTCAACATTCTAACTTAAATTTTTTTAAAAAACGTTATATTGTAAAAAGGAACAACCAACTGTTCTGGAGCCTTAAAAAAATCAAGAGACCTTAAACCAGGCTTGAGAAAACTCTTACAAGGCAAATTTTATTTTTTTCAAGTTACAAAAATATGCCCATGTCAAAAATACAGTCTAGTCCACATAAGAGTAGTTCCAGCCATTTAAAAGTTATACAGAGTTTGGAAAAAGCAATTCATATATGTCTTAAAACAATGAATTAATGAACAGTATACAACCACTCAATTCAGTTATTGCTTGTTATACGCAGCTTTTACTTGAAACTGTTCCTCTTAAGGGAAAGGGCAATATTTGGGCAATCTGATTGTTGCTGCTAAAGCTGTGGTTTTAAAAAGCCAATCCAAAATTAGAATAAACTTACTTTGAGTAGAGTATAATGTGTACATTTTAGTCAGTACTACAGGAAGGTAGGAAGGTGTGGTCTAAATTTCAGTTCCATCCCCTTCTCCTACTTAATTCTATTTTGCTAATATATCAGAAATGTAATGTGTAGTTTGCAACAAGAGTAAATGAATCACCAATTTTCAAATTAAATGACAAGAAACATTAACTTTGAGTTGCAATGTAGAAACAAAGCTGGCACACCTAGTGTAAAAACATGAAAACAATAAATTCAAGAATGGAGAAACATTTAAAGCTTAACCAAAACCCAAAGCTAGATTTCTTTCTCTTTAGATGTTGAGACATAAAATGAATCAACTGGTTCTTTTGAAGTTTATGAGCTTATGAAGATCTGCTGTTCTCTGTTTTCTCTAAAAAGACAAAGTGTTAGCCACATAACAGGAACATGTTTTATAACAGATCTATTTGCTCAATGCCATATTAAATAACAAATCATGAGATTAAATAATTTTAACTTTAAGTCGTAAAAAGACCATGCAGTTGACAGTGTAAACACAGAGAACAAATCACTCACTTTGGGGGTGGGTAGTACATAGGAGACTTTTGGCCTGAAGTTCACACGGAAGACTTAGAAGTTAAGGGTCCCAAAGAGGGAGTGATGGCTTTGTTTCCAACTTTCCTGTCAGACCCTGTTGCAGGGTCAGGCTTATTGCTGACATTTTACCCCCATAAGTTCTTGAATAAACGGATACATATACTAGTGATAAGTATGAGGTGAACTGGAAAAACCTTTAAAAATAATTCTTAGAACAAAAGTGGCCTTCATGACCATTTGGTTAGGATACTTATTACTTTAGTGACTTAAATCCTAAAATTAGGCTACATTTTTAGGAGGTAGAAACAAGTACCAAAAGTGTACCATTTGGCCACCCCACCTTGCTTTTGGCCAACCTCGGATCTCTACACTTCTCACTTCTCATTCTCCCATTAAAGCTCTTAGTACTACTACGATTCACTATCTAAAGTTACAGACCTGGAGCTGCCAAGAAAAAGCTTTCTTAAGTTTTGCTTTTAAGCCACTGAGTGTATCTAACACTCAGGTATCAATCGAGAACATTTTACGCCTCTCTAGTAGATTAATTCACTTAAGAAAACATGCCAACATAAAAAAAAAACACCTACATTACTTAACATAAAGACTACGGAACATCTCTACATGCCATTCTAGTATGTCAGAGTAATTATGTAAACCTAAATTAGTAATGTGTTCATTGAACTGATTTGAAAAAGCCTCATATTTAAACTGCATTACCAGTGTTTACCAAAAATAGGTACATGTTGTACTACAAAATTAGCCTAATAACAAAAATCACTCCACTTCCTCCCAGAGAGTTACATTGTGCTGATATCCCATAGACAGTACTATAAAAGGATTTAATTTTTGCAATACACTGGGCTCACAGTGAGTATATTAGTACAGAGACCATGGGTTTAATGTTACTGTAAGAATGTCATTAGTGAAACGTATATAAGGCATGTAGAAAACTAACATTAAAGCTCTTAAGGGCAATGATCTAAACTGGCAGCTGCTAGAAAAGGTGCTGCTAGGAATAAAAAATATTAAAGAAATTTAGTTTCAGCACATACTAGTTTTTATTGCTTCTACAATGCAATGAATTACTTCTTATAAGTTTCTACTGCTGGAACTAATGGACCAAAAGATAACGGACTTTTGCCCCCTTTAACTACTAGCCCAATCTTGAAAACGGAAGCAGTCGCTTGCAATCTTCCACACGGTATTGTTAGCAGTAGACTGAGCAGTCAGCAGGAAGTTCTGGTTGAAGTAGTGTTGTCTGTTTCCATCAAACTTCACAGTTCCACTGGTCACCACAAGAACTGTAGTCTGGGCCTGAGTAGCTTGCTCTTCACCCACACAAAAAAAGAGAAGAGGTTGGATTCTCTCTCTAAGTAAGCAAATTTTCAGGTTTAAACTACACTGCCTAAAATTTAACACTAAAAAAAGTTTCATAAACTTTCTTTACTTTGCACATTATCTTGAGCATGTGCACCCAAAGCCAGAAAACTCAATAATCATTTCAAAGATATTAACATTATTTTCAGTCCAGAAAGATTTTGGGTGCTCTGAAGTTTAAAAATAAAAAGCTTATATCTAGAATAGGACCATTTGCTTGCTGTATTTATTAATATTTCATTGGGTTTCTAAAAGAGTTTTGTCGTATTTTGCTTCTTAAGCTTTCTTTTCAAGAACCATAAAGGAAAAAAAAAAAAAAAAATCACACTCAACTACTACTTAAGATGCTTAGGACCCCACCTAGAGGTTAATCTTATAAACTGCATCAGTCTACTACCTTGAATCAAACTGTCTTGCCGAAAGTCATCCTTTCACATAACAGTGAATTTCTATGAAAGTTTAATAGGTTGTAAGATAATAAAACACATTAATCAGAGATAAGGTATAATTTTTCTCTGGAGACCTTTCAAGGTACAGAAGGCAACAATTTATTTAGGGAAAATAGTCGTTCCTCTCCATTAACAAAAATCATATTAAGGCTCAATTTGTCACATGACTTTTACTAAGCCATAATCACTCAATCCACCAAAACCTACTAGTGGTCCTCTGGAGAGAGATACATCTAAAGGAGGACCAAAAGTTTGATTTGACAGCTAAATTCTTCATATTTAATTTGCTCAAAAAAGTAATTATTTCTACCACTGAAAGTCGCTAGCTGCTTTTGATGTTAAAGTTCACTGCTCACTAAAGGAAAACAAAGGAAGTATCTTAAAAGACCATGATCTTACCATGAACTGGCTGGCAATCTAGCATATTGACCTGAAACTCACTAGAAGGCAACATGTCAAAAAAATTAGCTAGGGCTTCCAGCCCTGTTACAGCATTTCCATTCCACACTAAAGTGGCCTTGTCCAGATACAGCCTGGTTATTGCCTAAAAAGAAAAAAAGGGAAAGTTTTTTGTTTCTGGGTATTTTATAGAAATGGATTGAAAGGTTACAGGTAGTATCTAAACATTTTTATTGTTCTTCCTCCATCTCTCCTTCTCTTGCCCCCTCTCATGGGAAGACAGTGTCAACAAGGTATGCGCCTTATAACGTTGGCCTTAAATAGACATTATCCTGCTTTTAATAAACTAGGCAGCTAGCTAAATACTTTCTTTTTCATATTTCTCTTTAGCCACACTGAGAAAACTGTGTATCAAACTGGAAGAGTGTTTTTTTTAAAGTTTTGCTCTCTGTATTAAAATAAATTAAATGATCACAGGTTTCAAGCCCACGCAGCCCTGAGCCAGTTTTAATCTCCCTCCCTTTTCTAATTCTGTGAATTAACAAACTTGTCAATCAGGCCCTACCTGTACACTTCAATCCTAATGTTTATATACATGTGAGTTATTTAATGTTTGAACCATTTAATGTTTTATGTGTTAGGAAGCCTTCGTTCCTTTCACCACTATGGAAATAGCATATTTAGTTCAAAAGAATCAGGAGTACTTGCTAAAGCAGAGTCTTTGATAAGTCAAGTAAGCTAAAGCTCAAATAAGGCAGAATTCAAGAGTTAACTTTTTAGTCCCAGGAGTCAGTCACAGGAATTTAGTGTGTCACAGGACACATTTGCTTAGCTCTAAAATTTAACTTTGATGAAAGGGCCAACACACATCTGGACTCTGGAAATGAACTATGTTTCCTTTTTTTTGGGAGGGGGCTACTTTGTCTTTGAAGGCACCAAGGCACAATAAACGTCCATTGTTACATCGCTTGCCCCGTCCCTTGTCATCAAACGTCAGTATCAAGAACTTTTTAATCTTCTGCCTTAACAAAATAGTTTTTAGAGATACTAACTTCTGTACCTACAGCGTAGACAAAGTTATCTAAAACATAGTCCTATTCCGATAAGAGACCTAGGCAAGACTCTCGAGCACATACTGAAATAGTTACTTAGAAGATATGGCTCAGGGATAAATCACAATGAAAAAAGCTGATGAAGTCAGAACTTGCTCTGCTGAAGACTAAAAGTATCCAAGCCATGCAGATTCTGTTTGTGAGTGCCAGCTACAGCTGTGAGCTTTAATAGAAAATTATCAATTAATATATGAATTTAAAGGGGCAAATCAGGGAACAGTCCCTGTAATGCAGACCCCCTTCACTAGCATTAATACTATTTTAACCATATTGGTTATACAATGGAAGGAACAAAATGTAACATATTTAAGTAAATATACGTTGGGTCCCATGATAAGTGCAGTAGTTAAATTAATTCCCATTTACCACCCTAAAAATAAAATGAGGTTAAGAGAGGTTAGCAACTTGCCCAAGGTCACAGAGCTTGGCAAACACAAAGCTGGGGTATGATTCCAGAGTCCACACTTCCATAATGCCATACCAACCCTTCCTTAAGCAATGTGCTTTTAAAGAACACAGCTATCACTTATGCAAGTCAGATGAATGGCTGGCTCAGAAAAAAAAAAAAAAGAAAGAACTGGTATTTAATAAAGAGTAGTAGTCTATAACACTCACCCGTCTTCTTTTGTCCATTGTCTCATAGTAAATATTGACAAATTCCTCAGCAGCTTTGCATGCCTGATCTACATAAGTTTTAAAATCCTACAAGAAAAAATTTCATTAAAGTGTACATTACCACCCCTCCAACCCCTCAAATCACCAACAAAAGCTGATGATTTATTTCAATCACTTTGTAGCTCCATACACAGTCCACACTCCTCCACATAAATTTGGACATTTTTAACGTTAGGGCTCAAGTTTCCAATTTTCATTATTTTTAAGGACGTATCTTCAGGACATATTCATCCTTGATTAGTCAATTTCACTTTTTTTCTTACTTTAAATATAAATTTATAATCTTTGCTTGGCAACTGGTACTTTAGGCTTCCAGTATTTTACAAAACATTCACCTTAATAAAAATTATGCAGTCTGAACCTTAAAAAAAAAGAGAGACGGGGCGGGGGGCGGGCGCGGATTGCCATTGAATAAATTAGGAAACAAGCGAGAAGTTATTCGAAAGTAGTTGAATAGGGAAAAAAAATTGAATAAGTTCAATGAACTTGTTTGAAAAGCCAGGTACTTAGGAAACGTCCTCACATTACGTAAAAATTCACCGGCGTTTGTAAAGGATTTTAAAACCGAAGCAAATAAATGCTGTTGCGGTTTTCTCCTTCAGGAAGATTAAGCACTTTCTTCCCCAGCCATTTACCAGCCCAGCCTATTATTTTAATTAAGAACTAGCTTCGTTTCTGTCTCAGGCAACTGAAAGTTATTTAGATCGAGAAAAGATTACAAGCCATAAGCAACAGACCCCAACATTCCGGACTCTCGCTAGTTCCCATCTCAGGGTCCTTTCCAGGATCGGAAAAGCGACTGCACGGCCCTGGAGGTGGGGGGTCGGGGGGATAGTGGGGGCTGCAGAGATCGGGCCCCGCCCCCGGCGCCTGGCGGGCCGGACCCTGATTCGCCGCTTGACCACGTGACCAGAAGCCAGCCCGCCCCAGAACCCCTCCCCTCAGCCGCCCGCGCCCGGGCACCCTGCCGCGGCCGGGGCACTCACCGTGGGCATGGCCATCGGGGAGCTGGTAACAGTGTGTTTCGGCTGTGACGGATTCACCGAGTCCTGTGGTGTCTTGCTCCCTTGTCTACGGGATGATCAAATACTTAGGAAGCCAGAGAAACCCGCCAAACCCACAGAATTCTCTGCCCGCCCATTCTCTCCCGGAAGCAACTCGGTCCGCTGTTAAAAGCACCCCGATGTACCAACCTTAAGTCCAATTCTCTTCAGTTCCGACCGTACCCTCCCATCTGCCTTATATATTCACTCGTTTGATATTTATTAACTTAGTTTGGAAGAAAAAAACACTCTGCTTTTGTAGCTGGGCAATTTTATCAAAAGTATCCATTTCTCCAGCGTGCCCAAGGACAGCAAAAAAAGACCTATTTAAGGCGTCCAATGGGGAGACTTCTTTGCTCCAGGAGGTGGGGCCAGGGCTAGGTGAACACCAGCAAGAAACGCTAGGAGACCTACTTGACCTGTAGCTAACCGGAAAAAAGGGTGGTGCTTGGGGAAAAGCGTGCAACCGCACTGCGCATGACTGGTAGACAAACGGCTGAGAGTTCTGGAACCTTCTGGAAAAATCACTCTTCACCGAATTAAACCCCAGCGTCTCAGTAGTAGTCCTAAAATCATTCACTATTTTGATTTGGCACTATTCTGTGGAAAAGGTTCGTTTAGTTCTAGTCTGAAAGGTCTTGCAGACCTCAAATGAAGATTAGTCTCTAGGGCCATTCACCCCCTTCAGCAACGCACCCTCTAAAAATATTTAAAATTTTACCGAGTGGTGACCGCAAGCAAGGTACTTTTCTAAGCATTTGAACCCCATATTCACTTCTTACAATAACACTATGAGGTAATCATCTCTGTTATACAGTTAAGACAGAGAGTGATTAAGTAACCTGCTTAGGGTCACAAACTAACTGGGATTCAAGCTCAAGCAATTTAACTACCACTACAACTGGACTCCACTCCCCAGCGTCCTTCAAAACCGCTCATCTCCAAGTCCCCAACAAATCCGATATCTCGATAGTTTTACCACCTGTGGCTGGTGTGTGGCTTCTCATCAGCATGACGACTCCTTTCTCGGTGTCTTCCTCTGTCTTCTTTAGACCTCTCGGTCCTGTATCTTCTCATACCTGAATCTAAATTTTCCCCGGACTCTCCTCCGTCTCGTCCGGCTCTAACGGCAGCAACTTCCCAGAATGCCCTGCGCCCTGCCCTGAGCCCCTTTTATTGCGTCACTTCCGGTGGTGTCTCGAACTTAAAACCTCACACCTCTTAGGTGGTCTCAATCGCTACTTGTTTGCTACTGAGTCTCAATACATCACCAGCACCGCCTTCCACCTCTTCTCAGGGCTCCAATTCTAAGTGTTGAATTTCCCTAAGCATGAACCCCGGAACGCACTACAGGCTTCTCAAACTCGGGGAGTCCAAAATTTAAACGCATTATTTCCTCTGCACTTCCACTCTTCTGTATTCCTTCAGTCATCTATGCTTGAATTCTTGGAATATTTTTTGGTGTCTTCCCCCCACCCCATCATCATAATTCATTCCTTCATTCAACAAATATTTATTGAATGCATACTATGGGCCAGGCATTGTGCAAGGTTCTGGATACACAGTGGTGGGCAAAATAGACATGATCTATACCCTCATGAAGCTCACAATGTAATTGGGAGTCATAGACAATAAACAAAACACTGAATTACAGAGGAGTTCAAAGTAACTTGCCCAATTCTGCCCATTCTTTAAAGAAATTCTCTCTCACTCCCCTCTTTCTCTCTCTCCTCTATACACAAACTCTGACTTTGATTGCTCTATTCTCATTTTTCCAAAATTCTCCTAATCTTATAAAGACCTATCTTGGTCTGGTCTCAGTTTACCCTTCCAGACTTCTCTCCCATTATTCACCAACATTGGCAAAGTTAACTGCTGTTAAACTACTGTTTACCAAAAGTGACTCATGTTTACTGCTTTATAGGTGATTGCCTTTCTTGATTGAGAGCTTAGAATGTGTCCGGATTTATTATGATTTCATTCAATCCTCACAACCCCTGGAGAGGGAAATATTATCAACGTTTTTAAGAATTTAAACTGAAGTTCACAGAGGTTAAGTAAGTTGGCCAAGATGACGCAGCTAGTGGAGTTGGGATTTTAACTCACAACTGTCTGATCCCAGAATCTTTGTTCTTAGACACTTTGCTATGCATGCATTTGCTTATACTAGGCTTACTTTGGAATGTTTATTCCTTCCATTTACAACTGCCTTTCAGGGACCAGGGCAGGTACAGCCTCCTCCATGAAGCCTTCCCTCATTTCATGTCCCTAGAACCCCAGAAGATGTGACCTGTCCTTTGGCTATGAGGAGTGGCTATTGGTGTGGGGCAATAGTGCTGGGGACTAGAGGAGCATTGGGGGCACTGAAAAGGGACAGCTAAGCTAGAGGTAAAGGGAAGGCTTAGAGGTTTGCACTAAATGTTTGCACAGAATTTTGTGCACTTTTATTGATGTGCTACAAGGATGGGAGGTTGGGTAAACTGATAACATGAAACCAAGCAGGACCCTGAGGGGCTTTCCTGGAGACAGAACATCCTATGTCTCCTGCCTCTTGTTTGTAGAAAAGCTTTAGCATCCTAGGCCTTCCCTGAGTTATTTTAAAAAAATATTTATTTATGGGCTTTCCTGGTGGTGCAGTGGTTGAGAGTCCGCCTGCCGATGCAGGGGAGGGGACACGGGTTCGTGCCCCGGTCCGGGAAGATCCCACATGCCGCGGAGCGGCTGGGCCCGAGAGCCATGGCCGCT
>NC_041234.1:84387356-84392650 GCF_002837175.3 Physeter macrocephalus | reverse complement strand
GTTAGGATACTTATTACTTTAATGACTTAAATCCTAAAATTAGGCTACATTTTTAGGAGGTAGAAACAAGTACCAAAAGTGTACCATTTGGCCACCCCGCCTTACTTTTGGCCAACCTCGGATCTCTACACTTCTCACTTCTCATTCTCCCATTAAAGCTCTTAGTACTACTACGATTCACTATCTAAAGTTACAGACCTGGAGCTGCCAAGAAAAAGCTTTCTTAAGTTTTGCTTTTAAGCCACTGAGTGTATCTAACGCTCAGGTATCAATCGAGAACATTTTACACCTCTCTAGTAGATTAATTCACTTAAGAAAACATGCCAACATAGAAAAAAAACACCTACATTACTTAACATAAAAAGACTACTGAACATCTCTACATGCCATTCTAGTATGTCAGAGTAATTATGTAAACCTAAATTAGTAATGTGTTCATTGAACTGATTTGAAAAAGTTTCATATTTAAACTGCATTACCAGTGTTTACCAAAAATAGGTACATGTTGTACTACAAAATTAGCCTAATAACAAAAATCACTCCACTTCCTCCCAGAGAGTTACATTGTGCTGATATCCCATAGACAGTACTATAAAAGGATTTAATTTTTGCAATACACTGGGCTCACAGTGAGTATATTAGTACAGAGACCATGGGTTTAATGTTACTGTAAGAATTTCATTAGTGAAACGTATATAAGGCATGTAGAAAACTAACATTAAAGCTCTTAAGGGCAATGATCTAAACTGGCAGCTGCTAGAAAAGGTGCTGCTAGGAATAAAAAATATTAAAGAAATTTAGTTTCAGCACATACTAGTTTTTATTGCTTCTACAATGCAATGAATTACTTCTTATAAGTTTCTACTGCTGGAACTAATGGACCAAAAGATAATGGACTTTTGCCCCCTTTAACTACTAGCCCAATCTTGAAAACGGAAGCAGTCGCTTGCAATCTTCCACACGGTATTGTTAGCAGTAGACTGAGCAGTCAGCAGGAAGTTCTGGTTGAAGTAGTGTTGTCTGTTTCCATCAAACTTCACAGTTCCACTGGTCACCACAAGAACTGTAGTTAAAGGGGCAAATCAGGGAACAGTCCCTGTAATGCAGACCCCCTTCACTAGCATTAATACTATTTTAACCATATTGGTTATACAATGGAAGGAACAAAATGTAACATATTTAAGTAAATATACGTTGGGTCCCATGATAAGTGCAGTAGTTAAATTAATTCCCATTTACCACCCTAAAAATAAAATGAGGTTAAGAGAGGTTAGCAACTTGCCCAAGGTCACAGAGCTTGGCAAACACAAAGCTGGGGTATGATTCCAGAGTCCACACTTCCATAATGCCATACCAACCCTTCCTTAAGCAATGTGCTTTTAAAGAACACAGCTATCACTTATGCAAGTCAGATGAATGGCTGGCTCAGAAAAAAAAAAAAAAGAAAGAACTGGTATTTAATAAAGAGTAGTAGTCTATAACACTCACCCGTCTTCTTTTGTCCATTGTCTCATAGTAAATATTGACAAATTCCTCAGCAGCTTTGCATGCCTGATCTACATAAGTTTTAAAATCCTACAAGAAAAAATTTCATTAAAGTGTACATTACCACCCCTCCAACCCCTCAAATCACCAACAAAAGCTGATGATTTATTTCAATCACTTTGTAGCTCCATACACAGTCCACACTCCTCCACATAAATTTGGACATTTTTAACGTTAGGGCTCAAGTTTCCAATTTTCATTATTTTTAAGGACGTATCTTCAGGACATATTCATCCTTGATTAGTCAATTTCACTTTTTTTCTTACTTTAAATATAAATTTATAATCTTTGCTTGGCAACTGGTACTTTAGGCTTCCAGTATTTTACAAAACATTCACCTTAATAAAAATTATGCAGTCTGAACCTTAAAAAAAAAGAGAGACGGGGCGGGGGGCGGGCGCGGATTGCCATTGAATAAATTAGGAAACAAGCGAGAAGTTATTCGAAAGTAGTTGAATAGGGAAAAAAAATTGAATAAGTTCAATGAACTTGTTTGAAAAGCCAGGTACTTAGGAAACGTCCTCACATTACGTAAAAATTCACCGGCGTTTGTAAAGGATTTTAAAACCGAAGCAAATAAATGCTGTTGCGGTTTTCTCCTTCAGGAAGATTAAGCACTTTCTTCCCCAGCCATTTACCAGCCCAGCCTATTATTTTAATTAAGAACTAGCTTCGTTTCTGTCTCAGGCAACTGAAAGTTATTTAGATCGAGAAAAGATTACAAGCCATAAGCAACAGACCCCAACATTCCGGACTCTCGCTAGTTCCCATCTCAGGGTCCTTTCCAGGATCGGAAAAGCGACTGCACGGCCCTGGAGGTGGGGGGTCGGGGGGATAGTGGGGGCTGCAGAGATCGGGCCCCGCCCCCGGCGCCTGGCGGGCCGGACCCTGATTCGCCGCTTGACCACGTGACCAGAAGCCAGCCCGCCCCAGAACCCCTCCCCTCAGCCGCCCGCGCCCGGGCACCCTGCCGCGGCCGGGGCACTCACCGTGGGCATGGCCATCGGGGAGCTGGTAACAGTGTGTTTCGGCTGTGACGGATTCACCGAGTCCTGTGGTGTCTTGCTCCCTTGTCTACGGGATGATCAAATACTTAGGAAGCCAGAGAAACCCGCCAAACCCACAGAATTCTCTGCCCGCCCATTCTCTCCCGGAAGCAACTCGGTCCGCTGTTAAAAGCACCCCGATGTACCAACCTTAAGTCCAATTCTCTTCAGTTCCGACCGTACCCTCCCATCTGCCTTATATATTCACTCGTTTGATATTTATTAACTTAGTTTGGAAGAAAAAAACACTCTGCTTTTGTAGCTGGGCAATTTTATCAAAAGTATCCATTTCTCCAGCGTGCCCAAGGACAGCAAAAAAAGACCTATTTAAGGCGTCCAATGGGGAGACTTCTTTGCTCCAGGAGGTGGGGCCAGGGCTAGGTGAACACCAGCAAGAAACGCTAGGAGACCTACTTGACCTGTAGCTAACCGGAAAAAAGGGTGGTGCTTGGGGAAAAGCGTGCAACCGCACTGCGCATGACTGGTAGACAAACGGCTGAGAGTTCTGGAACCTTCTGGAAAAATCACTCTTCACCGAATTAAACCCCAGCGTCTCAGTAGTAGTCCTAAAATCATTCACTATTTTGATTTGGCACTATTCTGTGGAAAAGGTTCGTTTAGTTCTAGTCTGAAAGGTCTTGCAGACCTCAAATGAAGATTAGTCTCTAGGGCCATTCACCCCCTTCAGCAACGCACCCTCTAAAAATATTTAAAATTTTACCGAGTGGTGACCGCAAGCAAGGTACTTTTCTAAGCATTTGAACCCCATATTCACTTCTTACAATAACACTATGAGGTAATCATCTCTGTTATACAGTTAAGACAGAGAGTGATTAAGTAACCTGCTTAGGGTCACAAACTAACTGGGATTCAAGCTCAAGCAATTTAACTACCACTACAACTGGACTCCACTCCCCAGCGTCCTTCAAAACCGCTCATCTCCAAGTCCCCAACAAATCCGATATCTCGATAGTTTTACCACCTGTGGCTGGTGTGTGGCTTCTCATCAGCATGACGACTCCTTTCTCGGTGTCTTCCTCTGTCTTCTTTAGACCTCTCGGTCCTGTATCTTCTCATACCTGAATCTAAATTTTCCCCGGACTCTCCTCCGTTTCGTCCGGCTCTAACGGCAGCAACTTCCCAGAATGCCCTGCGCCCTGCCCTGAGCCCCTTTTATTGCGTCACTTCCGGTGGTGTCTCGAACTTAAAACCTCACACCTCTTAGGTGGTCTCAATCGCTACTTGTTTGCTACTGAGTCTCAATACATCACCAGCACCGCCTTCCACCTCTTCTCAGGGCTCCAATTCTAAGTGTTGAATTTCCCTAAGCATGAACCCCGGAACGCACTACAGGCTTCTCAAACTCGGGGAGTCCAAAATTTAAACGCATTATTTCCTCTGCACTTCCACTCTTCTGTATTCCTTCAGTCATCTATGCTTGAATTCTTGGAATATTTTTTGGTGTCTTCCCCCCACCCCATCATCATAATTCATTCCTTCATTCAACAAATATTTATTGAATGCATACTATGGGCCAGGCATTGTGCAAGGTTCTGGATACACAGTGGTGGGCAAAATAGACATGATCTATACCCTCATGAAGCTCACAATGTAATTGGGAGTCATAGACAATAAACAAAACACTGAATTACAGAGGAGTTCAAAGTAACTTGCCCAATTCTGCCCATTCTTTAAAGAAATTCTCTCTCACTCCCCTCTTTCTCTCTCTCCTCTATACACAAACTCTGACTTTGATTGCTCTATTCTCATTTTTCCAAAATTCTCCTAATCTTATAAAGACCTATCTTGGTCTGGTCTCAGTTTACCCTTCCAGACTTCTCTCCCATTATTCACCAACATTGGCAAAGTTAACTGCTGTTAAACTACTGTTTACCAAAAGTGACTCATGTTTACTGCTTTATAGGTGATTGCCTTTCTTGATTGAGAGCTTAGAATGTGTCCGGATTTATTATGATTTCATTCAATCCTCACAACCCCTGGAGAGGGAAATATTATCAACGTTTTTAAGAATTTAAACTGAAGTTCACAGAGGTTAAGTAAGTTGGCCAAGATGACGCAGCTAGTGGAGTTGGGATTTTAACTCACAACTGTCTGATCCCAGAATCTTTGTTCTTAGACACTTTGCTATGCATGCATTTGCTTATACTAGGCTTACTTTGGAATGTTTATTCCTTCCATTTACAACTGCCTTTCAGGGACCAGGGCAGGTACAGCCTCCTCCATGAAGCCTTCCCTCATTTCATGTCCCTAGAACCCCAGAAGATGTGACCTGTCCTTTGGCTATGAGGAGTGGCTATTGGTGTGGGGCAATAGTGCTGGGGACTAGAGGAGCATTGGGGGCACTGAAAAGGGACAGCTAAGCTAGAGGTAAAGGGAAGGCTTAGAGGTTTGCACTAAATGTTTGCACAGAATTTTGTGCACTTTTATTGATGTGCTACAAGGATGGGAGGTTGGGTAAACTGATAACATGAAACCAAGCAGGACCCTGAGGGGCTTTCCTGGAGACAGAACATCCTATGTCTCCTGCCTCTTGTTTGTAGAAAAGCTTTAGCATCCTAGGCCTTCCCTGAGTTATTTTAAAAAAATATTTATTTATGGGCTTTCCTGGTGGTGCAGTGGTTGAGAGTCCGCCTGCCGATGCAGGGGACACGGGTTCGTGCCCCGGTCCGGGAAGATCCCACA
>NC_041234.1:84299242-84386317 GCF_002837175.3 Physeter macrocephalus | reverse complement strand
GCCTGCCGATGCAGGGGAGGGGACACGGGTTCGTGCCCCGGTCCGGGAAGATCCCACATGCCGCGGAGCGGCTGGGCCCGAGAGCCATGGCCGCTGGGCCTGCGCGTCCGGAGCCTGTGCTCCGCAACGGGAGAGGCCACAACAGTGGGAGGCCTGCATACCGCAAAAAAAAAAAAAAAAAAAAAAAATATATATATATATATATATATATTTATTTATTTATTTGGCCGCATCGGGTCTTAATTGCGGCATGTGGGCTTCTCTCTCTAGTTGTGGCATGTGGGTTTTCTCACTCTAGTTGTGGCGTGCGGGCTCTAGGGCACATGGGCTCTGTAGTTGTGGCACATGGGCTCCAGAGCGCATGGGCTCTGTAGTTTGCGGCAGGCAGGCTCTCTCGCTGAGGTGTGTGAGCTCACTATTTGTGGCTCATGGGCTTAGTTGCCCTGCAGCACGTGGGATCTTAGTTCCCCGACCAGGGATCGAATCTGCGTCCCCTGCATTGGAAGGCGGATTCTTTACCACTGGACCACCAGGGAAGTCCACCTTCCCTGTGTTCTAAAGAGCAAATTTAATCAGAGAAGTAAAGAAACAAAGGAAAACAGTCAAGTAAGACAAAATAATAAGAATGTAGCCATAAAACAAAGTCAAAGACCTTTAGTCCCTCCTTAGGGGCTATAGATAATATCCTGAGTTGTTTTGCATATACTAAAACCCCCATCAGGTAGAAGAAGTTAACTGCTGACCACCAACATGTAGACCCCAGACCAGCTGGAACCAGAAGTTTGATGATGTTGGTGTTGACTTCCAAAATACCACCGAGTTACCTCACCACCAACCAATCAGAAGAACGTCCATGAGCTGATCAGGCACCCTGAGACCCTCTCCCTTACCTTGCCTTTAAAAACCCTTCCCTGAAAGCTATCGGGCAGTTCAGGTCTTTTGAGCATGAGCTACCCGTTCCTGCTTGACCCTGCAGTAAACACTGTACTTTCCTTCACCACAACCTGGTGTCAGTAGATTGACTTTGCTGCATGTCGGGCAAATGGACCCATGTCTGGTTTGGTAACAAACACAAAACGCACCGTTGGGCTCTTCGTTGGTCCGAGCAATGAATTTAAACCATATGAAAACTATGTCTGGGGGGACAAATGGGAACCAGGTGAATAAGACACAGAATTGGTCTTCGCTAAATAATTGCACATGTGCAAAAAGTGGGGAGAGTGATTAGGAAGGGTGTGAAAGGGCTTTTCTTGGAACATAGAATGGCGTCTTGGTTAAATAAATTGTTGTTGGCACCAGTTGGGTTTAGATCCTGGCCATGCCACTGAGCGGCTCTGTGACCTTGACCAAATTACTTAACCTCAGTCTCCCAATCTATAAAATGGAAATAATAATATTAATACATATTTCATAACATTGTTGTGAGAATTAGATGAGTCAGTGCCTGGTGTACAGTCCCTGCTTGAGGAATATTATTTTCCTACCCATGGCAGAGATAATGCAGCCAGCCCCCTATTTGAGAGTACGAAGTTGGGACAGGTTAGATAAATGTTGGTGTGTTGAGAGGCATCAGTACAGTTCAGGAGATGGTTGGGGGGGTCTGGAATAGCAGACTGTAGGAGCAATAAATTGGGCTGATTAGGATTGCTCTGGCTATTCTGTGCAGCCATTTCTCCTGGTCAAGTGTAGACCTAATGGAAATAAACCTCTTTGGAGTTACCAATATCCCTATCTCAACCTTCGCCTTGCTCTTGACTTGAGAAGGACTAGTCTAGACCAATCAGGGAAGTGATCTGAGCAGTCAGTCTCTTCTTCTCAGGTCTCTAACTGGCAACCAGACTGTTCACATTAAGTCTCCTGCTCTACCGACTAAGTTAGCCAGGTACCTTTGGCCTGTTCACATTAAATAGTGCTTTTAAAAACAACTTTATCAAGATACAATGCATATCGACCATTTAAGGTGTAGAATTTGGTGGGTTTTAGTATATTCACAGAATTGTGCAAGCATCGCCGTGAAATTTTAGAACATTTTTAATGCCCTGAAAAGAAATCACTTTCCCATTAGCAGTCATTTCCCATTCCTCTTTCACCCTAGCTCCTGGCACCACCAATGTACTTTTTACTTCAATAGATTTGCCTATTCTGGACATTTCGTATAAACAGAATCATACAATATGTGGTTCTTTGTGTCTCAGCATAATGTTTTCAAAGTTCATCCATGTTGTAGCATGTATCAGTACTCCATTCCTTTTAATTGCAGAGTAATATTCCACTGTTTGGCTATAACATATTTTATTTATTCATTAATCCGTTGATGGGCATTTGGGTGGTTTCCATTTTTTGGATATTATGAATAATTCTTCCATAAACATTTTGTGTGGACATGTTTTCAGTTCTCTTGCGTATATACCTAGGAGTGGACTTTCTGGATCATATTGTAATTTATATGTTAGAAAACTAAATTCAGCTGAGTAAAATTTTGCAGATCTTGCTCGCTTTATTCAACAATTCATGAATTGTGCAGCATCCAGTCTAGCAGATAGACACAAATTCCGAAGAGCTATATGAAATGAAAGACTTTTATAGTCGGAGGGGAGCAGGAATAAGGAAGTTATACTAGGCAAGAAAACGAGTTGGTTATTGCAAGGTTACTTTCCTTTAGGGGATGGTAGAGGTCTATCAGGCAAGATTACCTAACTAGTGATGATCAGGTGATTCTTGATGGATTGGTTTAATATTCCATTTTTGGGAGAGCCCAAACTGTAATTAAGTCTTGGTCTGGTGACATGAGGCTTAGCATAAGCAACTCCATTTTGGTCCTGTTGTCTCATCTTTAAACATATGTTTAACGTTTTAAGGAACTGCCAGATTGTTTTCCACAGTGGCTGAATCATTTTACAATCCCGCCAGCAACGCATGAGGGTTCTAATTTCTCCACATCCTCACCAACACTTGTTATTGTCTATCTTTTTAATTATAGACATCCTAGTGAGTTCGAAGTGGTATCTCACTGTGGTTTTGATTTGCATCTCCCTGATGCCTAATGATGCTGAGCATCTTTTCATGAGCTTATTGGTCATTAGTGTATCTTCTTTGGAATCTGTACATTCAGATCCTTCATCTATTTTAAAAATTAGGTTATTTGTCTTTTTATTATTGAGTTTTAAATATCTTTATATATTCTAGATACAAGTCCCTGATCATATATACGATTTGCAAGTATTTTTTCTCATTCTGTGGATTGTCTTTTCACTACTGTGGAGCTGTAGAGAGGGGTATGGGAATAGGTGAGTAGGTCAAGTTATAACGCTACAAACCCTGCTGTCTTTATGGATGTTCAGCAGGTTTTCTTGAATAAGTATTCCTCAGATTTTGCAAGTGTTTGCTTAATTTCTAGAGTTCTGAAAAATTAATTTTGAGAATTTTTGCTAGTGTTTTTATTGCTTTTATGGAGGGGTGGATTTACAGAGGTCCTCACACTGCCATTCCAGAAACCCTGCCTAGATAGCCTAGATAGCTCTTATGCATATCTTTTTGAAGACATTAATAATAAATAAATAAATAATAAAAGTCTGCCTTTTATTATTTATATGTTTATATTCTTTACAAGGTTTTAAGTTCCTGTGGCTAACCTTATGTGTTCTTCATACATTAAACACTCACTCATACCACTGGTACTGAGTAAAAACCTTACATGGAGTAGGTGGTAACAAGTGAATGACCAAATGAAATTTCATCCCTTTTTATCCCCATTCTGAATCCATTCTGAAGGAAGTGAAGATGTGACCTAATTTCTTATAAAGGGAACTTTTTCTTCCTGTCATGATAGAAGTGAGAGAATAATCCATTTTCACCTGATTACTTTTCAGTTGCCTCCTTTATGGGATATTCACAAGTCTTATCTTCAGGAGAGAACAAGTCTTTCAACTCTGCTGGAAACTTCTTTTCCTTCAAGTAATTATTTTCAGAAGCAAAACGTACAATAAGGCTTTTGTATTGGTTGAGCTCTCAGGTTCTGGGAAGTCCCACTATCATTCTGGCTCAACCAGTCTGAAAATTTCTTAGAAAAATGTGAATTATCATTGTCAAGACATCATAATGTAAGCTTCAGACACGGGCATACGTTTAATTAACAAGATGAGAAACTAAGATCTGTAAGTTTTCTTATCTTACTTGGCTCTATCTGAGAAGTCTCCTTCATACTAAACACCTATGTTTTTTTTCTTACCTTCTCCCTCCCATCTAGTTCCAACCTTTTTTCTGCTCCCATGTATTCAGTAAAGATAAATAAAACAAAAAGTTCTCCCCCTGCCGCAGAAAAAAGGAAAGGAAAGAAAATGTTGCTAGGGGCTTAATGTAGTCACTCAATTTTTCTCTATTCTTTTTACCTTTATGTTTTCCTGATATCAACACAGATCTACAAAAATTTTTGTTAGTATTTCCTTAACAAAACTTTTTCTCATCATTTTCTTTTCAACCTTTTGCGTCCTTATGTTGAGGTGTGTCTTTTGTAAATTGCATATAGCTGGATTTTTTTTGGCTTGATAATCTGTCTTTTAAAATGATGTATATGTCCATGCCACTCTCTCACTTTGTCACAGCTTACCCTTCCCCCTCCCCATATCCTCAATTCCACTACCAAACGTAAAATAGATAGCTAGCGGGAAGCAGCCGCATAGCACAGGGAGATCAGCTCGGTGGTTTGTTTTGTTTGTTTTTTTTTTTGTTTTTTTCTTTTTTCAAATAATATGTACAACCAGAGGGAGGGAGACACAAGAGGGAAGAGATATGGGAACATATGTATATGTATAACTGATTCACTTTGTTATAAAGCAGAAACTAACACACCATTGTAAAGCAATTATACTCCAGTAAAGATGTTAAAAAAAATCTACAAACAAACAAATAAATAAATAAAAATAAAATGATGTATAATTTACCTACAGTAATGTTCATAAAGTTTAAGTGTACTGCTTAATGGATTTTACAAAAGTATCCACCCATATAACTAACCACTAACTACATCAAAACAGAATATTTCCAGTGTCCCAGAAGGCTCCTTTCTGTCCCCTCTCAGTCAATATTCCCCAAAGGTAACTACTGTAATGAGTTTTATGATTACAGATCATTTTTCAGTTAGCTAACTTCATATAAATTGATTTATATAGCATGTATTCTTTAACATCTGGCTTCTTTCACTCAACATTAGTGTGAGAGCATCCAGGTTCTTGCATTTTAGTGGCAGTTCATTCGTTATTTATAAGAGCTTCAAAATGGAAACAACACAAATGTCAATCAATGGGAGAATGGACAAGTAAACTGATCTGAGGGGAAAAGAGTTCAATATTTCATCATTAAATAATACGCTAGATTTAAAAAAATGCCCCTGATTTAGAGAAGTCCCTTTCTATTCCTAGTTTTGTGTGTATGTTTTTTTTTTTCTTAAAATAATGATCAGGTGTTGAGTTTTATCAAATACCTGTCCTGCAAGTATTGGCAGCTTTCTCCTTTATTCAGCTAATATAATAAATTGCATTGGTTGACTTTCAAATACTTAAGCAAGATTCATTATTGAGATACACCTCACTTAGTCATGATTCATTTCATACATTGCTGGATTCCTTTTGTTAATATTTTGTTTAGGATTTTTGCATCTATCTTCATGACAGATATTGGCCTGCATTTTTCCTTTCTTGTTGTATCCTTGTTAGGTTTTGGTATCAGTGTTCTGCTGGCCTCATTAAATACAACTGCTTTGGCTTTCTCTTTTGGTGTTTGCATTGTATATATTCCCACCCTTTTTACTTTTAACTTTTCTGTATCTGTTATTTAATCTGAGTCTCTGTTAAGCAGCATGTAGTTGCATTTTTTGTATAAAAGAAAAAGCAGTCTGATAATCTTTGTATTTTAATTGAAGTGTTTAGTCTATTTACATTTAAAGTAATTATTGACAATAGTTGGGCTTATAGCTACTATCATGCTATTTGTTTTTTATTTGTTCTATCTATTCTTTAGTTTTTCTTTCTTGCCTTTTTATTATTAAAATAGTTTTATTACCCTATTTTATCCTTTATTACTTTTTAGTTGTATATTCTTTTATAATTCCTTTCGTGGTTACCCTGCAGATTATAATATGCATCTTTGACTTATTCCAGTCCATCTTAAATTAGTATTTTTACCATCTGCTGAACATGTAAGAACCATATAACAGTTTCACTCCATTTACTGACCTCTCATCCTTTGTGCTATCTTTGTTATATATTTCATTTCTATGTATGTAAAAGCCCTATGTGAGTTAATTTTTACATTATGTATATTTTATCACAATACAAAACTCCCTACAGGACATTATTATCATTGTTTTAAACAGTTCGTGCTCTTTGCACCTTCCTTAAGTTTCATGCTTCCATCTGTGATCATTTTAGTTCCACCTGAAGTGTCTCCTTTCATATTTCTTGTGGTGTGCATCTGCTGGCAAAAAATCAACTTTTATTTGAAAATCTCTCTTTTTTATTGAGGTGAAATTCTTTTAACATAAAATTAACCATTTAAAAGTGAGCAGTACGGTCACTAGTGTTAACAATACTGTATTATATTCTTAAAAGTTGCTATGAGAGGAGAGCTTTAATGTTTTCACCACCAACACCACCACAACAAAATAGTAATTACATGAAGTAAAGGATGTGTTAGCTAATCTTATTGTGGTAAACATTTCACAATATACACCTGTATCGAGTCATCACACTGTACACTGTAAACTTATGCAATGTAATATGTCAATATATCTCAATAAAGCTGAGGGGAAAAGTGAACAATTCAGTGGCATTTAGTATATTCACGATGTTGTGCAACCACCACTTCTATCAGATTTCAAAACATTTTCATCACTCCCAAAAGAAACCTTGTACCCATTAAGTAGTTACTCCTAATTTCCCCCTGTTCCTAGCCCCAAGTAACCACCAATCTGCTTTCTGTCTCTGTGGATTTACCTATTCTGGATATTTCGTATAAATAAAATCATATAATACTATACAGGACTTTTTGTGTCTGACTTCTTTCGCTCAGTATAATGTTTTTGAGGTTCATCCCTGTTGTAGCTCTGCTTTTGCTGCATCCCATAAGTTTTGGTATGTTTTGTTTCAACCATATGTGCATCCCGTATTTAAGGAGTGTAGCATATAAGGTCCTGCTTGTATTGTTTGCTTGTCAACATCTCCAAGCACTTTTAAAAGTACGTATTTTGTGTAATTTTTATAATTATTTCCAGTGGGAAAGTTAGTCTGCTAAAAGCTACTCCCTTACTGTTGTAATTGGCAGTCTTTTTTCCCCATCCAGCTTTTGACTTCAACTGAAGAGGTTAGTCTATTATGTTTATTATGGCTACTGATATATTTGGATTTAATTATACATTCTAACCTCTTACTTTGATATTTCTCATTGTCCTGCTACTCTTGTTTCTCTTCCGCTACCTTACTTCTTGCTTCCATTTGGATTGCAATTTTAAAATGTGTCTGTTTATCTCAACTACTTTTTCTTTTTCTATTTGGAAGTTATATGCTATGTTTTTATTCTTTTAGTGGTTACCTAGAAATGTTAACAAGCATATTTAATAAAGTTATAGAATGGGTGGTGGAAGAAGGCAGCTTTGATTATTACCTTAAGCAAACTACAAAAAACAGAGATTGCAGCTGCTATGTTTTATGTTATGTTTTTAACCCTATTTTGATCCCCACTACCTTATGTGAAAAGCAGTAGTGGTGACCATTGTTTTAGGTTTCAGGTGGAAATTTGACTGGATTCACATCACCCTGTGGTCATACAGTAGCTGGTGGAACTTTGTCTGATCCTGTGCTTGTGAAACAAAATCTTCACCTAGATGGATGATGAGTGGATACTGGGGTCATGAGGAGTGGACTGTGTTGGATAGCTTCCACTTGCTCCTCCAGATCCACTCCTCTACTTTTCTTTTATTTATTTATTTTTATTTTTTAATTAATTAATTATTTATTTATTTTGCGGTACGCGGGCCTCTCACTGTTGTGGCCTCTCCTGTTGCGGAGCACGGGCTCCGGACGCGCAGGGTTAGCGGCCATGGCTCTCGGGCCCAGCCTCTCCGCGGCATGTGGGATCTTCCCGGACCGGGGCACGAACCCGCGTCCCCTGCATCGGCAGGCGGACTCTCAACCACTGCGCCATCAGGGGAGCCCAACTCCTCTACTTTTCTTCATTCTGCTCTAATCCCTGGGAGGCTGACCTTTATGGATTACATCAACAGGATCCCTGTCCTTTAGTTAATTTCTAGTTAGATATGTCCATTGGAAGTCCATGGCAGGATATCATAAAGAGCTGGAGGAGTGAGGTTAGGCTATTTATTACTCCCAGCTCCTTCCTGTAGGATCACCTAGAGCTGGTTCTTTCAATCTACCAAAGGTCACAATTCTTTTCAGAGTGGTCCTTCTACATGAATCTTTTTGAGTTCTGGCAATCACTTCCCTCATTCCTTCCAACCTAGGGGTTTTAACAGCTCCAACATATAATGTTATCCCTCGTGGTTTTGCTACACCCTTGCCTATATCTTTGTAAACAATCCCTTTATTAAACCCTCCTTGAATTTTCCTATTTTGAGTGTGTCATCCATTTCGTATTGGGACCCTAATATGTCCCTTCTCCTTGTTTCCTCCCTCTCTCTGTCTTGTCCTTTTCCTTCTCCAATTCCCTTAATTGTAGGTATTTACTATAATTTCAGCTATTTCCTGTAAGCAGATGACACCCAAATCTACAGCTCAGTGTCATCCAGACCTCAATCTCAAAGTCATATCTGACTCAAAACTCTGTCCCACTCCTACCTCCACTGCTACCAAATCAGTTGCTGTTACGTCTATTTTACCTCTTAAATGTTTCTTCCATCCACTCTCCCCTTCCTAGTCTCCTGGCTATTAGAGTGTGCAGCACGGTGATGAAGAGCATGGACATTGGCCTTAGTCAGACCTGGGTTTGAATTCTATATCTGCCACTTTCTTGGATGAGTTCATTCCCTCATTCAGTAAATATTTACTGAGCATCGACTTTGTGCCAGGTACTGTTCTAGACCCTAGGGATTCAGCAATGAACAAGACTAACTCCTGCTTTCCTGAAGCTTACATTCCAGTGTGGGAGGCAGATAATAAATACATGAACAAAACAATACAAAAGATAATTTCAGATTGTACCCTGATGAAAACAAAACAGGGTAATGGAAAATAAGTGTCATAGGAGGAAGAAATCTTAGAGTCATAAGGGAAGTGTGGCTAGAAAAGAGAAGAGGCTCTTGGACTAAGCTCTGGGGCATGCCAAGATTTGGAGATTTGCAAAAAGAAGAGCAAATTTGTTTATGGTCTTTACTAAATGCCAGGCACTGTCCTAAGTGCATTATGTACAGTAATCCATTCAATCCTTGCCAGAACCCTAGAGGGTATCATTTTGATCTCACCATCATTTTACTAAAAAGCAAACTGAGGCACAGAGAAGTTAAGTAACTTGCCCAAGGTCATATAGAAAGCAAATTGGTAAAACTGATATTTGGACTTACAGCAGGGGTAGGCTAATGTTTTATGTAAAAGGCCAGATAGTAAGTATCCTTAGGCTTTGTGGGCTATGCGTTCTCCATTGCCACTACTTATCCCTGCCATTGTATAGCGAAAGCATTCATAGAAAGTACATAATACAATGTGCGTGGATGTGTTCCAATACAATTTTACTTACAAAGCCAAGCCTGGGGAGGGCTAGATTTGGCCCACAGGCCAGAGTTTGTCAACCCTTGGCCTACAGAATGAATTTGGCATTCAGGTCCCTACCTGCCTCTTTCAACCTTGCCTCCCACTTGCTCTGTTGTTGGTTCCCAGACTGACCCCTGTACACAGAGGGCAAAAAGACATCAAAAAAGCGGCAGAACACTCCAGATTGGTAGGTGACAGATTTAATGAGCAAGGGAACTTACATACTAGGCTTATCTTTGGTGGGGGGGGGGTTCCACAAGATGAGTAGATCTCTGCATCCATCCTCCAGAATCTTAAAAGTTTATATACAGGCCTTAACTGGGTTTAGTCACGTATACGCTCCAGATGGTCTCAACACATTACTATCTCAAGGCTGTGTCCTTGGGATAGCTTGTAGCGTGGGGAAAGCCAGCAGAATGCACATTCCAAGGATAGGGGCGGGGGTGAGGAGCCTCCAGTTGCCCGAGTCCAGCTTGCAGGTCAACTGGTGGTCACATCCTCTCCATGACCTCCTCCAACACCAATCATCCATTTAACACTCCAGCCAAACCAGATGATGCTCTGTTCTCTTTGTTTACACTAGTTCCTCTATCTTAATTGCCCCCCTCTTCAAGCTCTGTCTGTTAAAGCCCTATGTATCTGTATTGATTAGGGTCCTTTGCAAGCATTAGAACTAACTTTGGCTGTGGTATAGACTGCAGGTGCTCATCAATATCAGTGTTCTTTTCTTTCTGGATGCCCATCTAGATTACATTTCCCAGCCCACCTTGCAGTGAAGTGTGGCCACGTAACTGAGTTCTGGCCAACGGAATATGAACAGAATTGACATGTGCTATTTTCCATAAAACCTCCCACATTTGATCCTGCCAGCTGAATGCAGAGGATGCCTATTTTAGTCAACTCAAGCTGCTGTAACAAAATACCATAAACTGAGTGATGTAAACAACAGAAATTTATTTCTCACAGTTCTGGAGCTGGGAAGTCCAAGATCAAGGTGCTGGCTGATTCAGTTCGTGGTGAGGTCCCTCTTCCTGGTCTGCAGATGGCCACCTTCTTGCTGTATTCTCACATGGTGGAGAGAGATCATCTCTTTTGTGTCTCTTCTTATAAAGGCACTAATCCCATTCATGAGGGTTCCACCTTCATGACCTAATTACCTCCCAAAGGCCCCAACTCCAAATACCATCACATTGAGGATTAGGGCTTCAACACATGATTTTGGGGGGAGACCCAACAATTCAGTCATAGCAACTCCTAAGACCTAGAGGAGAGCAGAACCAAAGAATGGAAGGAGCCTAGGTCCCTGAGTAGCATGGAGAATAGTCCTCCTGCTAACCCACTTTGGATTGGACATGAATAAGAAATATACATTTTTTAAGCCACAAAGATTTAGGAGTTTGTTTATTACTTACCCAAATGAATATATTGGCTAATCAAGGAATGTACCTGGAAGGCAATGATTTAGCTCACAGAAGGAAAAAGTAAACAACCAGGTCTCAGAAACAAGGCATCTTGCAGGATCTAGATAGAGGGAACTAATGGACCACTTTTCTAGGCACCAATGGCACTATGAATCAGCTCCAACTCTTTCCCATCTTTGCATTGCTCATCTCAAAATTTAAATTCCTAGGAGGATCCAATTGATTTGGCTTGGACCTCATGCCCACCTCTTGACCAGAGAAGCGCAGTATATATTGGTTGGCCGTCCTTCAAATGCTACACACAATGGGGGAAGGGAGTCTTCCAAAGGGAATAACATAGCTGGAGCTTGTTATGTCCTGAAAAGTAGCAGTAAACATTAGTCTTTATGTGGTCCATGGAGAATTCTTAATTTCATTTATTGTATTTTTCAATTTCAGATTTTTCATTTGATTATTTTTTATAGAGTCTAGCTTTCAGGTGAAATTCACTATGTTGTCATTTATTTTCTTGAGTATTTATAGTCCCTGTCATACAACTGCAATAACTGGATCACTATGAGTCTGTTTCTATTGCTTGAGTTTTTTTTCTCTTCTTGGGCTCATTTCTTGGTATGTCAGTTAACTTTTTACTGACTGCAAGACTTTGTGCCTGCAAAGGTATACAGGCTCTAGATGATCGTGTGTCCCTCCAAAGAGGTTTCACCCCATTTTCTCCGAGGCAGCAGAAGGGCAAATTACCGTAATCCAATCAGCCACTGAAGTGACTTGAGGCTGTTTTACAGCGTTTGCTGGACTCAGCCTACCTCTAGTTTGCCCCATTCCAAGGATATAGCTCTTTACAGGGACCCAAATGAGAGCCGGGGGTGGATGTTTCCTAGGGACCTTCCTCCGTGAGAAGTCCTGGACTCCGACCTTTATTTCCTCAGCTCTCTGAAACTTCCCCAAACTCCACTCTACCTTTTGGCCACTCTGCTTGACTTCTAATTTTTTGCCCTGTGCAACTTAATTGGCAATTTCCTGAAAGGAAAAACCTGGGCTGAGTGTCACGCTCACTTTTCTGTGCTTCTCCTCCCTCCAGATTGTGGCCACTCAAATCCTAGTTGGCTTTGGCAGAACTTAAACTCCAATTTTTGTCGCTTCAGTCCTGTGATATTACCTAAAGCTCTGGTGGCCTCTCTGCCTCCTCAGACTCACCCTCTACCCAGTGTCGGGGCCAAGAATTGACAAATAGCCTAAGGGAAAAAACAACATGTAGGAAGTTGGGCTTGCTTTGATTAGTTTCCCTTCTTTCTGGAATCTCCCTTCTCAAGTCCTGGTTCTCTGATATTTTCAAAAAGGATTTTGTTTTTTGGAATTTTACCTGATTTTTCGAGTTACTCTGAGAAACAACATTGGTCTGCTACAAGTTACTCCATATTGAAGCAGAAGTCCCTTGTATGGTACAATATTTTAATAAGCATTGGGCCTCCAAGAAATTTCTTGTATATTTATCTCATTTATGTGGCCCATAACTGAATTGGAAACCAGATGTTTACAACACCTTAAATATGTAATGTTTAATGATGGTGACAATGTTACAGTGTGTGTATCAGTCAGATTTTAGTGCAGGAAACAGAAGCCACTCTAAGAAGTTTAAGCAGGAAGAGATGTCCCTATCTCTTTATTACAAAAATAGAATTATACAACCTGTTTTATTAAATACATTATATATCATGACATACATACACATGTCAATACACACACAACATTTTTTTCAGTTTGGTCTAAAATATCTCACAGTGAGATGTACTGTATGAATTTAGCCATTCTCCTATTGATGGAAATTCAGGTTGTCACCAGGATTTCTCTTTTTTTGCCACTAAAAATAACACTGCAATAAATGTCTTTGTGGCAATGGACCCTGATTCTCTTATTTCTGTACAATACAATTTTCCAAATAAGACTGCTGGGTCAAAGGGTACAAATATTTTAAAACTATAATAGATAGTTAGACTACATTCCAGAAAGTTCATAACAATTTACAGCAACGAATTTAAAACAGAGAATTGAGTACTTAACAAAATTGCTGCAAGGTCTAAAGGAGTGGGGTGTAGGCTGGATTTAAAAGAACAGTTACAAAAAAATACTGAACTGAAACCTCAAGGGAGCTCTTACTTCTGATGTCACCTCTAGAGCCCTGCCAGAATCAAGGACTTGCCATTGTCACCTCTGCAGCTGCTGCAGCTCTCTCTGAATACCCAGGGAGCTAGACGAAGAGCATCCATAACTGCGATCCAGTGATTAGAAACCACATCAAGAAACTGCTGTTACTGCCTTTGCTGGGGGTAACCCCTCTGTTCCTCTTGATACCCAGGAAGCTGGAGAAGAAACACTGCAGAAAATCATTTCTACAGGCAGGACTGCAATTTCTAGCTTGTCAGCCGATTTCCATCTGCCAGACTTTCACATAAGTGCATCTACTGGGTGATATCTAATTCACATGCAAAGCCCTAGCTGGATGGGACTCTGGGGTGGAATGCAAGTGGAGTAAACCAATGCATACTGTTAGCCACAGTCTGTAGTTATTATATAGCATTACTAACTACCCAATTCTTCATAATGCTGGGCAAGACACCAATTTGGGCTACTCTCTGTCTACCACTGGACCTTAGAAGTGGGGGAAGATACAAAGAGACACTTTACAAAACAGGAAATGCATATGACTTACAAAATTATGGCAAAAGAATGTTTAAACAGCTCACCAGTAATCCAAAAATGCATATTAAAACTAGATTTTTTTTTTGGCCTGTGGAATTAACAAATATAAATTTGAGACAAGCTGGAGCTGATGACAGAGCGATAAAAAGGACACTTTTATTTTATTCACTGTTAGAAAGAGCATAAATTGGCCCAAATATTTTGGAAAATGAATATCATACATGTCAAAAATCATTACTGATATTCATATACTCTGACCCAGTAATTTCACTTCCGGGAATCTATTCTAAGGTAATAAACCTAATATACAGAAAAGAAGTTTATATTATAAGATATTCATTAGAACATCACTTATAATAGAAAAAAATTGGAAACAACCTAAATATATAATAATAGGGGAATGGTTGAGTGAATTTTGTATCGTACACAAAATTAAGTATTCCACAGCCATAAAATAATGCGTAAGTGTAATGATAATAATGTTAGCCAGAAACTTTTATTTTAATCCATCAAGCACTATAGGCACAATGTCTAAGGTCTATGAACTTTTCTAAGACCTGCAAAGGTGTTTGACACGTGATGAATATTATTGGCTTCAAAATATGTAGGTAACTGCAAAATTAAAGTCAATAAATGTTTAAGTAAATGTCAAAAAATGTAACGCATTGATTTTATAAATACTTCTTTTTTTACTCAGAAACATTTCAATACATTGGAAAAATTGTTGGTTAGATTGCATCAGTTTGTAAGAGTTCCTGAGTATATATAATCTCTGCTAAGAAGTCATAACTAATACATTTCAAAAGCAAAATTTAAAAAATTACTTCAATTTAGCAAAAAATATATTTAATGTAGGATGTGGGTACATGTTAAAGTATAAATGGAAAGATTTGTGTGAGGCCACCTAAAACAAGAGTACACGGGGTTCAGCATGGTCTTAAAATGCTCTGCCTAAGAAATGCCATGTTTTGAGTACCTACTGTGTTCCGGGCACTTTATATGCATCATCTTTAATCCCCACAGCAGTGCTGGGTTGTAGCTCTGTTTAATCATCGTTTCTTTCATAGGAGGAAACCTAGGCTTTAGGGAACTTATGCAAGTAGCCCAAGGTCACATGGCTAGGAAAGTCAGAGCTGGAATTTGAAGACAGGTTGGCTTGAGTCCAAATCCTGAGCCCTTAAATTTATGTATGTTATGGTATCAATTTTTTTTTTAAAGGAGCTTACAAAATTGTATATGTGGTTTGATTGTGATTTTTTAGAAAAAAATACAGTATTCATTAAAAACAAAATTTTTCTGATTTTTACTGTTCTGCATTTTCTAAAATATGTTTACAAGTCATGCAACACTTTAATTTAAAAAAAAAATTGAAGATTTTGAGAATACTTGTATAATAGTGACATCCTGTGGCTATGTGTGGGTTCATTAGAGTCTCAGCTTTAATTTCAGTTTGGGACCTGACTACTAGAGGGCAGCACTGAGCTTCATTCTGGTCAAGATTTCTGGGCTGAATGTGGCCGAAAACTAGGTCAGGATTCTACCTTTCCTCTCAAAACTGGAGAAAAATAAACCCATTTATAATGTCATTTTTTGGCAATTGTACTTAAATATAGTTTAATGTAATTTTATTATATTTAAAAATGTTATTTTGGGAAGGGTCTGTAAGCGTCACAAAATTGCCAGGAGTCCACAGCAGGAAAAAGGTCTCTAATGCCTTTATCTGGCATATTCCAGACAGGCCGCTCCACCAGCTGGGTCCTGGAGAGAAGACCACAAGAAGCGGAGCTGCCACTGACTCATAAAGAAATAGATAGATGGCTAAATAAATAGATGAATGAAACACCCTCTAATAGCTTCTCTGTATCCTGAAGCGATATAGCAAAGTTATTAAGCTCGCAGCCCTGGAGCCACGCTACCTGAATTTGAGGCCTGACTCCACCATTTCCTAGCTATGTGATCTTGGCCAAGTCACATAACTTCTCTGGACTTATCTTTTTCTCCATCTCTGAAGTGAGGATAAGAATTGTCCCCCACATCTTAGGGTTCTGAGAGAAATAAATGAAATAATACACTCATAGTGTTAGTTGGGGGGTGCTTAATAATTGATTATTATATTGCCTGCTACCCAAATCTATCCTTTCTTTAAGAACCAATATATGGGCTTCCCTGGTGGCGCAGTGGTTGAGAGTCCGCCTGCCGATGCAGGGGACCGGCTGGGCCCGTGAGCCATGGCCGCTGAGCCTGCGCGTCCGGAGCCTGTGCTCCGCAACGGGAGAGGCCACAACAGTCAGAGGCCCGCGTACCGCAAAAAAAAAAAAAAAAAAAAAAGAACCAATATGTATCTTGTTGAGCATAATAAGCAGAGAGAACTTTGTTATTGCTACTGAATTCACAAAAGAACTTTCAGTGGGTTAGGGTTTATATGAAACATTTAATGAGAGGTGGAAAATTGCACTTCAGAGCTTGCCCTGGAATCAGGCAGATCTGGCTTTGAATCTGGCTTAAGCCTGCAAGGTACCTGCCCTGTCTAAGCCTCATTTGTCAAAGATGGAGAAAATAATATTACATGCGTCACAGAGTTTTTGTGATGATTGAAACGAGAGAGTGCCTTTCATGCTTGTAGCACAGTGACTGGCATGTAGAGCTCACAGCAACTGTTACATTTTATTTTCCTCCTTATCTTCAGCAGGGTTATATGTGACATGGCAGCCCTTGTGGCAAAATGTGGACGTTTGCAGTCAGGGAGTCACGTGAGAACCTAGGGAGCAAGGGAGGTGGGGGAAGATGACAGAGAGTGTGGGAGATTAACTAGGAACACACCATTCTGGACCTATTTTTATAGCCCAGGACCCAGCCCTGCAGAATTCTTCATCCTGTGCCTCAGTCTCAAAAAGAATACATAGATCCCAGGCTAATGTCATGGAAATCCTTTCCCACTTTCCCATGATGTATATAATTGGGGGTTTCCTGTAGTGTTTAGTAGTAAAAAAAAATTATTAAATATTAAAGGGCTGTGTTTCTGTCTTTGCAGCTAAAGTTAAGAGGGAACCTGGACACGTGTCTGGCTTCACAATCAGTCTTGTGGGGAGAGAGGGTGCCATTTTGGATCCTTATTCCACGGCACCTTAGGAAGTAAAGATCATCCAGAGATGCTTGAATTCTATAAATTGTTAGGCTTCGATATAGGGAACGTAGAATGGGGACTGATATAAGTTTCAATAAAATCCAGTAGAATCCCACTAATATTCTCCAACAAGACCCCTGAGGGACAATATTTAACCAGACAGTGTAGCTGATGTTTCTAACACAGCGATTCTAAAAGGTCCATAGGAATGATCCCTAAGATTGTACTCGTGAATGAACTTAAGGTTTTTGTAAATTTTTAGACTCACAAGGAACCCTAGTGGTTTTGAATCATTATCATTTATCATCATTAATTACACTGTCATTGAGGTCTAGAGATCCAATGAGTATTTTTGAGCCTATGGATAAATCCAGTGGCCCCACCCTACAATTACTTTTTTAAAAAAAAATAATCAATTTATTTAACTTTGGCTGCATTGGGTCTTCATTGCTGCACGCGGGCCCTCTCTAGTTGCTGCGAGCGGGGGCCTCTCCTTGCCGTGGTGCACTGGCCCCTCACCACGGTGGCCTCTCCTACCGCGGAGCACGGGCTCCAGGCACACAGGCTTCAGCAGTTGCAACACTTGGGCCCAGTAGTTGTGGCTCGCGGGCTCTAGAGCACAGGCTTAGTAGCTGTGCATGGGCTTAGTCGCTCCACAGCATGTGGGATCCTCCCAGAGCAGGGCTCGAACCCGTGTCACCGGCATTGGCAGGCGGATTCTCAACCACTGCGCCACCAGGGAAGCCCTACAATTTCTTGTAAGAGGCAGTCGTTAAGGACCTTGACTCTAAAACTAGACCATTTGTTTTCACCGTCTGGCTCCACCACATACTAGTTGTGTATCCTTGGGCAAGTTACTTGACTTTTCTCTGCCTCCGTTTCCTCATCTATAAAATGCGGATGATAATAGTACAAACCCTATAGGACTATTGTGATGATTCAACAATTTAGTATATGTAAAGCCCATAGAGCAGTGACTAACACATAGTGAAACTTCAATAACTGTTAGCTATAATTATTAACATAGAGAGAGACAAGTGTTTGTGGAACTCAATAAAAAAATATCACTTTAGAAGTTTTATTTATATGTTAATTCCCAGCTGCTCCTACCTATAAATTTGGAATCTCATGTCTATTCAGGATTTTGGAGCATTCCTTGAATGTGACCCCCTGAGCATCCTAGCCCTTATCAGAACTCTCCTGTGAAGAATCTGCTGTCCCCGTAGGTAGAGAAGGCTAGAGGGCCCTCACTTGCATCAATATTTCTATCATGTCACCTAACATTCCACAACTGATGATTGTTTCCTTTGGGTAGTCACCAGGATTTCCTGGACCCCCTGTTAAAATGCAAGCAGCCTTGGACGTATAGCACAAGAGATGCATTAGTGGAATGTGGCAAGGATAAGAATGGACTTTGTTGGAGCCAAATGGCCTTGGGTTTGAATTCTGACTCCACCACTATTCAGAATCCGACTGTCTGGGCTTAAATTCTGGCTCCACTGATTAGTGGCTGTGTGACTTTGGGTCAGTCACTTTAACCTCTCTTTACTTCTGCAATTCAAACAGTACCTACCTTATGGGATCATTGTGCAGATTAAAGGAGATATAGGGATTCCAAGAATGCCTACCATATCATCAGTACTCAATAGATATTACTATTGCCTAACTTATCTGAGTCTTGGTATCCTCATTTACAAAATGGGGGGAATAATACCTACTTTCATGGTTGCTGTGACTATAAAATGAGATAATGTACATGTAAAAATGCCTACCATACTAAAAAAAGGCAGCCAAATCATGACCGTTGGCAAGAACAGGTGGAGAAACAAGAACTCTCGTATATTGATGGTGGGAATGTAAAACGGTACAGCCTCTTTGGAAAACAGTTTGACAATTCCTCAAAAAGCTAAACAGAGAGTTATCACATGTCCCAGCAATTCCACGTTTAGGTATATACCCCAAAGAATTGAAAACGTATGTCCACACAAAAACTTGTACACAATGTTCATAGAAGCATTATTCATAATAGCTTAAAAAGTGGAAATTACCCACATGTCTATCCATTCATAAATGAGTGAACAAAGTGTGATATATGCAATAAAGCAGAAAATTATTCGGCCATAAAAAGGAATGAAGTAGTGATGCATGCTACAAGATACATGACCTTTGAAAACATTGTGCTAAGTCACAGATGACTACATATTGTACATGGGCATTTATATGAAATGTCCAGAAAGTAGATTGGTGGATGACAAGGGCTGGAAGGAGGGGAAGAATAGGGAATGACAGCTACATGGATACAGGATTTCTTTGTGGCAGGTCATAACAATGCTCTGGAATTGGATAGTAGCGATGGTTATACAACCTTGTGATTACATATATCAAAACCCACCAAATTGTACACTTTAAAAGAGTGACTTTTATGGTATGTGAATTATGTCTCAATAAAGCTGTTAGCTTTTTAAATGTCTGCCATATGGTAGCCATAATTTAACAGAAATCATTTTTAGCCACCAACCCCTCAGTTCTTACCTTAGGAATACAGAACAGGTCCCTGAATGAATGATGCTCGCGACAAAGAGGATTGCTAAGGGGGAGGGGATAGATTTAAAGTACGGGCGTGTGTGCAGAGTTGGGGGGAGGGAGTTGGGGGTCTCTCTTGGAAGGAAAGGCAGTGAAGGCATTTAAGGAGAACAGAAGGAGACAAACTTCACCCACTTCGAATTTTGCAGGGAGTCAGCCTGGATCATCTTTCATATCCAGGACTGGAATCACAACTGATGAATGTTCTGGCATTTAAAGCCATCCTGGAAAAAGGGTGATGTGTGATTATTGGACAGAAGAGAAAAAGGAAGAACACAGAGGCAAAATCCGAGGGTATGTGAGTACAACTTTGAAAGGTAGAAGTAGGCAGTTGTCCGTGGAGGATGCATTTATCCAGAGGACTCTGTTAATCTCTAGGTCAATGCATTTAGGTCAGCACTAACTCTGCTACAGGTGGGATCAATTTAAAGGATTAGAAGTGTCTCTCTACATCCTAATCCTGGTCTTGGGCTGGGGATGCTGAAGAGTGATTTAAAAAAAGGCTTACTCTCCCTCTCAATTATTTACCCCATTAATGGAATTTATCAACAGACTGGAGTCCTTGACAGGATTATGAACGCATAGAGGATGCCCTGAAATGGACACACGGGGTAGCCATGCCAGAGATTTGCATGCGCAGATGGTAAATTGAAGACATTTGAGTGGTGAATTACATGGTGAGTAGTTGACAGCTCTTGTTTATTAGAAAGATTGTAGTGGGGAAGAAACATAGCCCACTTGGGAGCTCAATCTTCTGACCGAGATATATCAGTTTTACTGCAATATGTGGCGGGAAAAAAAGAAACAAAATAAAAAATGAAAGAGAGAAAGAAAGAATGAGAGAAAGGGGGAAAAAAGAGCTTTCAAGACACTTTAAATAAAGATTTGGGCTCAAAGGCTCTCATCCAAGCTTTCATTTAGTTTCTCTCGTGATTCTTTTTATTTCATCCTGATGTTGTCTTACACAAGCTGTTAACTTGATTCAGGCTGTAACTGCAAAGATCTATCATCCATAGAAGTCCTCAGCTTGACAAGCTAGGATGAGGAACCATTTTCCTCAGAGCTATTTGTCATAGTCTTTCTTTGTACATGTTTAAAGAACAGTCGTTTCCCTTGTGAAATCAGGCTTCGCATCACATTGTGAAAGCTACCTGAAATAAAATGATGCATCCCTATGCTCCTTTCCATGGAAGCCCGATTCCATGTAGGTCTTCAAACCTGAGTTACCTAGGCAACGGCCCCAGAAGAGCTGTGGGTCAGTAGTATTCTATTTTCAAAATTTCATACCTTCAAACTTTTAGTTATGTCCACATTTCCCATTAATCCCAAAGAAGGCTTCAGCAGGCTTGTTGCGAAGACAGTGTCTTTTACAAAAGAGCTTTATAATTTTGTTTTTAAACCCAAATCAGCAGGAAAAAAGAAGGCTTAGGGCATCCTCTCTCCCGCCCCTCCCTCTCTCCCTCCCTCCCTCCCTTCCTTCCTTCCTTCATTCCTTCCTTCCTTCCTTCCTTCCTTCCTCCCTTCCTCCCTTCGTCTTCCTCTCTTCTCTGTCTCCTTACTTTTTCTTTTCAGACTAAGTTTCCTTCTGCAAAATCCTGGGATCAGGGATCAAGACTACATTCTAGAGCAACACAGAACTTTCTTGTTCTCAAGGGAGTCCTAGCAGAGTTAGAAATACCACCCAATGCATGAAATAGAGCCCAGGAAGAATGGAGAGACAAATCTTCAGCTTGGGAGTTGTTTAACAAAGGGCAACAACAACCTAGACAAATAGCAAGAGGCACTCTCTGACGTGTGGCTTGAGGAAGGACCCATGTTGTAAATGTGTAAACTTGAAAAATGCTACACAAAAGGAGCAAAATTTGAATTTGAATTTTTTATTATGATAAGAACAGTTAACATGAGATTTGCCCTCTTAACAAATTTTTAAGTGCACGATACAATATTGTTAACTATAGGCACTATGTTGTACAGTAAATCTCTAGATCTTTTTCAGCTTGCTGAACTAAAACTCTATGCTCATTGAACTTGCCATTTCCCTCTCTCCATAGCCCTCAGCAGCCACTCTTCTATTCTCTGCTTCAATGCATTTGACTATGTTAGACATCTCATATAAGCAGAATTACACAATATTTGTCCTGGCTTTTTCACTTCGCATGATATCCTCCAGGTTCATCCATGTAATTGCATAGGGCAGGATTTTCTTCTTTTCAAAGGCTTAATAATATTCCATTTTATGTATATACCACATTTTCTTTTCCATTCATCCATCGACAGACATTTATGTTGTTTCTATATCTTGGCTATCGTGAATAATGCTGCAATGAACATGGGATTGCAGCTATCTCTTTGAGAGCCTGATTTCAATTCTCTTAGATACGTATATCCAGAAGTTGGATTACTAGGTTATATGGTAGTTCTATTCTTAATGTTTCGAGGAATTTCCATACTGTTTTCCATAGCTGCTACACCATTTTACATTCCCATTAAGAATTTGCAAGGCCTAAAACAAAAGCCTGTTCAAGAACATAGTAATAAAACCTTTCACTTGTGCTCCATGTCTCCTCTTCACTATTTATTCAACAAACACTTGCTGAGTACCTATTAAGTTTCAGGCACTGTGCAGGGCCCTGGAGATACCACGGTGAGCAAAATCAACCAGCGAACTTACAAATTTGACCTTTTACATATGAGCCATTTTGGTGGATATTATTGCTCTCTTCCTCCTGATGTACATAGTTTCTTTTCCTGGTAAGATTTCTTGGCCAGGTTCTATAGTCCCCCACTTTTTATTTTGTAGCTACAGGCCTAGCACAGACCAGGTTCTCAATGTATCCTTGCTCATAATGATAAGATAGTGAATGGTTTTAGGAATCCAGATTTTCAGTACAGTATAACTACAGCATGGGGGTGGCACTTCACATTGTAGGTACTTGATAGAGGATTCTAGAACAAAATGTAAAATGATCAGGAACTGGATCTGCCAGATGGAAGTAAGTGCAAACCACTCCAGCAAAATCTAATTAGAACAGCAGAGCCTAGGGAATGTTGAATGAATTCAGAAAGCAGTTTCATAGCGCAGAGGTTTAGAAAAGGCACTGCTTGGAAGAAGTACAGAATCCCAGGATCAATGTACGTCAGAGAAGAAAGGGACTTGAAGATCCTCTAGCTCAGCTGAGGGAGAAAAAGAGAGACCTAGAAGGGGGAACAATATCTTCAGTGTCACATGGTGAGTCAGTGGCAGATCTGGGTTCAAGAGCCAGGCCTTCCGATTCCCAAAGCAGTCCTCTTTCCAAACAGCAAGGAAGAACTAGTGTTTACTGAAGGACAACTGCGTGCTCAGCATTCTATCTTATTTAACCCCTTACCTCAAGAGCGTTAAATTAGATTTACCTCCACCTTGCAGATGAAGCAGTTAAGAAGCAGGACTAACGTGCCAAAGGTCTTACTCCCAAGACTGCTGCCCTCAAAGACTAGGATTAGCTTCATATAGAGTACAATGTGATTGGAGGCCTGCACCCCTAGTTGTGCAATACTGCACCCTCAGTGAGGGGTCCCCAGGTTTGGCTGGAACACTGGTGGCAAATTTCTTCTAGTTGGATAATAAATTTCTATTTGTTCCTCCTAGTTTACTCCATTCCTCCCCCTCATTACTTAATTTATTATTTCACGGGGAACACAGGGATTTTTAAAAAACCACCAATGAATCATTCAAGCTCTATCTGGGTAGCATAGAAGGTATAATAAGGATGGTCTCAGTGACTTCATAGATTAGGGGCTGTTGGCAGGCAGTGCTTGATCAACTGGGATGCAAATCCCCATCCTGCTACTATGTGCCCTCAGGCAAATTACTTACCCTTTCTGAGCTTCAGTTTCATCATCTGTAAATGAGGGTAATAATAGTGTCTACCTCAAAGGGCTGCGACGAGTCGATTTTATTTATTTATATTTATTTATTTTACTTAGTTATTATTATCATTAGTTTCTTTTCTTTTATTTTTTTATTGAAGTATAGTTGATTTACAGTGTTGTACCAATCTCTGCTGTACGGCAAAGTGACTCAGTTATACACATATAGATATTCTTTTTTTTATATTCTTTTCCATTATGGTTTACGATAGGAGACTGAATATAGTTCCCTGTGCTATACAGTAGGACCTTGTTGTTTATCCATACTATATATAATAGCTTTCACCTACTAATCCCAAACTCCCAGTCCTTCACTCCCCCATCCCCCTCCCCCTCGGTAACCACAAGTCTGTTCTCTATGTCTGTGAGTCTGTTTCTGTTTTGCAGGTAGGTTCATTTGTGCCATATTTTAGATTCCACATATAAGTGATATCATATGGTATTTGTCTTTTTCTTTCTGACTTACTTCGCTTCGTATGACAACCTCTAGTTGCATCCATGTTGCTGCAGATGGCATTATTTTGTTCTTTTTTTATGGCTGAGTAGTGCTCCATTTTAACCTGTGTACAAATGATGAGGCATACTATTGTGGTACGTCTGTAAGATCCAGCAGATGTGCCCCTGACTGGTTTCTTGAAGAGTCAGGCTTTCTCATAAAATTAGGGGTGAAAGTCAAGGTGATAACCAACAGACCCGGCCCAGACAGAATTACTGCTGGCAAGCCCAGTCACACAAGAGCCAATTATTAACCCTGAAGAGAGCCATGCCATTATTTTGATCTTTGGTTGGAATTAAAAATTCACTAAGGAGTTTCCTCATTACTATCTGCCCCAAGCAGTTAATTCTTATTATATCTAGTGAGGTTATTCTTGGCCTTGGAGCAACTTAAGTGTTTTATTAATTCATTTCACAAACATTTATCTGGTACCTACTATGTGTTGGCTAGGCATTAGTGCGATGAAGAAGATCCTTAGGAAATCCCAGTACAGTGGGCTCTGTTCCCCATAGAGAGTTGCCCTCATTGCCTACCCCTTGTAGTTCAAAGTATGAGGTCCTGTAAATACAGAGATAGCAAACAGTTCGGTAGCTCTGTCACAACACAGACCAGAAATAGGGACAGTTTATAAATCAGAGGAATGCCTTTCCTAATGGGTATAAGTATGAAGCACAGGTGGAAAAACAATGAACTCAACCTAGGGGTGTTAATTAAGGCTTCACAGAGGAGGGAACACTTTATTTGGGTCTTGAAGGTAGAGTTCATCAGGAGAATCTGGAAGTGGAGTATGGGAGGAAGGAGGAGGACATTCCAGGCAGAAGGAATGGCATTTTCCAAATCCTATGCTTGGCAGACTATGTGACATATGTCTATAGAACTGCAAAAAATTTACTCTAGCATCAGATGAGAACAGGGAGATGGGGGGTATAGAGAAAGACAAGGGCCAAGTGGAGAAAGGCTTTGCATGCATCATCTTGAAAGAGCTATCCACATTTACTGACTCCACTTCATTCATCCCCATTCATTTTTGACTCATTGTGGGTCCTTCCACTTGCAGCCTTACTCTCTGAATCCAAATCTAATGGGCAGAGACCTTTCTATATTTAGCTCACCTGACTTCTCAACAGAGAGTGAGATGTGATAAACAATCTTCATCCTCAAAGTGTCATCTTCCTTGTGTTGTAAGATACCACTTTCTCCTGGATTTTGCTGTTTCTCTAGACTTTTCATGGAAGTTTTCATTATAACCTCCTTTCTCTCTGCCTGACCTTTAATTGTTGTGGGTTTTCAGGATTTGGTCCTCTGACTTCTTTCTCTACTTTGCAACTCTCTTTTGTTGATCTTATACACTGCCATGTCTTCAATTACCCTCTATCAACTGATTACATTCAAATTTATATCTCTGGCTCAGCTTTCTGTTACAAGATCCAGTATGTCAAATGGTCAACTGGATCTTGCTACTTGGATATTCCACAGACATCATCAGTTCAACGTGTCTAATAGAATACATTCTATTTCCCAACCCTTCCTTTAGTGTTCCCTATCTCAGAGACTTATATCATTTTCTAACCAGTTGCCTAGCCCCAAATCATCTTGGAGTCCTCCTTTTTCCCCCTTACCTTCTACATCTTGTCAGTCACTAAGTTATTATTGGCTTAACCTTCTTAATCTCTTTGATGTTTTTAATCTTGGTGGAATTCATCTCCATTCCTCTACGTCTTTACTACCACTCTCTTGGTCTGCCATCATTTCTCATATGGATTACTACAACAGCCTCCAAACTGGTCTCCCTGCCTCCAGTCTTGCCCCCTTCCAACCCATTCTCCACACTGCTACTTGAGTAATCTTTAGAAAATGAAAATCTTATTATATCATTTCTCTGCTTAAAACTATTATCTACAGGATTAAATCTAAAAACTTATGAATGGCATATAGGACTCTTGGTGACCTGGCCCCTGCCTTGGTTGACATCACAGACCTGAGCAGAACAAATGCCTTGGAACTGTGAGAATCTAATATATCCTTTTCCTTTTTTAACCTCTGGGCCTTACTGTATATTGTTCCTTCTGCCTAGAAGGCTCTTAGCCACAACCCCCTTGCCGCCCCATTCACCTGGCTAACTTTTCTCTCAATACTTAACTCAGAGAGACGTCCCTCCTCCTGCCTCTTCTCCTCCCCTGAAATTTGCGTTTGGGTGATCCTCTCTGTTTTCCTCTGTCTGGGCTACTTCAATCATAGCACTTCTTACTCTGCTTTGCCATTACCTATTTACATCTGTGTCTGTCCCCAAGAGGGCAGTGTGGTGGAGAAAAATGGACATATTTGAAACTGTAATAATGATAAAAATATCACTAATGTAAAGTTAATGACCTGCCAAACCCTGTTAAAAGTGTTTGCTGTATGTTAATCCATGTAATCCTGACAACACTGTGAGATGAGCAACTATTACTGAAGTTGGATCCACAGTACTTGGTGATGGATTGAACGAGGGGCAGAGAAGAAGGAAGAGTCTCAGCTGACTACCAGGTTTCTGACGGGAGCAAGTAGGTGAAGGGTAGATGGGGGTGCCATCTCCTGAGATAAGGATTACAGGAAGTAGAGGAAGAGGAGGCGTTTTGGTCAGGGTAGGGGAGAGAATCTTTTAGTTTAGGGACTGCCATTCCTTTGCCATTCTTTCATAACTGTTATTTCCAGAAGTTTCAGGAATAATGTAATATACCTTTTCTTCTGATTGACAAGCATTTGGAAACAACAGTGTCCATCCTGGGACAGCAGACTCACCTTCCAGTATTTCTTCATTAGCCTGCTGGAAGCAGGAGGGCTCTGTTCTTGGGACCCCGGCCTTTCTCTCACCTTATGCTCTGGTTTGCGGCTCCCGGAAGACAGCGAGGGCACCGTGGCCTTGCATCCTTCAAGCCCCTGGGGTGTTTGTGCCTCCTGGCCCTTACGTCCCTCCCACAGCGGATATGGGCACCCCCCTACAAGATAGGGGTGGTGGGTCCTTGGACTTGTGATCCGTTGCTCTCAAAGGCCCTGCCCGAGGTTGCCGCTCGGTTAGCCATTGAGCGAATCAACAAGGACCCATCGTTTGACCTGGGTTACTCTTTTGAATACGTGATTCTCAATGAAGACTGCCAGGCTTCCAGGGCTCGATCCAGTTTCATTTCCCACCACCAGATGGCCTCCGGATTTATTGGACCTGCCAACCCTGGCTACTGCGAGGCAGCCTCACTCCTGGGAAACAGCTGGGACAAAGGGATTTTCTCTTGGGCCTGTGTGAGTTATGAGTTAGACAATAAAAATAGGCACCCGACCTTTTCTCGGACACTCCCTTCTCCCATTCGGGTGCTGGTAACCGTCATGAAATATTTCCAGTGGGCTCACGCTGGAGTCATTTCCTCAGATGAAGACATTTGGGTGCATACAGCCCATCGGGTTGCAAGTGCTCTTCGGAGCCGCGGCCTACCTGTAGGGGTCGTCCTGACCACAGGACAAGACAGCCAAAGCATCCAGAAAGCTCTACAGCGGATTCGCCAGGCAGACAGAATTCTCAGTGAGTGCTTTCTCCTGGCTCAGCTTTCAATGTGGCTTCGGTGAAAGGATATGACAATGTCCAAAATTTTCCTATCCTCACACCCTAGGATAGCACATCACTCTCCAGTTCTTCATGCATTTGCCCCCTGTCAATCACGCTCGGACCCCAAGACTATCCTGCTTCAACAGGGCCTATTTTATGAACTCAATAAAAGTACAAAGACCTCTGTGGTTACAATGCCCTTGGGTGCCAGTGCCTCTGCTTTCAGCACCGGGGCGTCAGGAGCAACTGTGGTCACACACCCTCCATGCCCTTAGGACCGCAGCAGTTTCAGATCAGCCAAGAAGCGATGTTCTTAGAGCTCTGTTTTTGTCTGGTCTAGTCACTGAAGGGAGATTTACCTTTGATTCCCTTCTGGCTACTTTCCCTCATAGGTGCCCAGTGCCCTCGTGTCATCACATCTCGCTTAGAACCTTTCTTCTCTGGACTCAAAAATGCACACCCACCCCTTCTCACTTTCCACTCCCTGAAAGCAGGGCTTCTCTCTCTGCAGCACACAACGAGCTGATATGGAGGGAGCTAGCTGATAAATAAAAGCATATTAAAATGAGAAGCCCGCCTAAATTGTACCGTTTCCCTTCCCAAGAGAAGTTTTATGTTCAAAGATGATTCTTAAAAAAAACCCCAAAAAACAAACAACAAAAACACAAAGATGATTCTTGCAGAGACCATGGACCAAGTGTAAAGCAAAGGACTGACCCACTGACCCAGGGCAAGTTGGGTGCATTTTGGGAAAGGGGAGGGCTCTTCCTGGTCCTCTTAAATCAGATGGAAGTCTTTTACATATACATACTGCAAGCCTTTGTGACACTTGTTTTTTTTTTTTTTTTTTTTTTTTTTTGGTAACACTTGGTTTTGATTGTTTTCCTATTCTAATTTTTCAATCTCCACTTTACTTTTTTTCTGGAAAGTAGCAGTGATTTGTGGGAACACTGCTCATCCTCTATTGCAGTCACTCCATCGCTTTAGGACAGATAGCTCAGAAACTACTTGTCAAACTGATTACTTCTAGGATTAGTCCTGGTCCCAGTCATTTCCTTAACATAACAATGGACTTGTTAGAGAATGGTCCAGCTTAGGGCTGGCCTATACCCAGAAGCCCATTTTAAGTTTCAAGTGTCTCCAGTATTGGACCTTAATTATGATCATTATGGGAGGATGAGGGCAAGAATTTTTAATTCCAGGAACTATAGTAGTCTGCTTCCAGCTCCAGTCTACAAGATCCTATAAATGTTAAGCAATCAGTGTGGCTCTGATTACTTCATAATAGAGCTTGATACTTTCAAAGCAGAGCACAGAATTATTTTTAAAGCTATAAAACCACTTCCAGGGAGGAATCATGCCAGAAACAGGCTAACATATTTAATATCATAACTTTATAATATGTTACAAATCTTCATGAAGCCCAGTGTCTCCTGCAAGTTTACATTCCATGAGTGTTTCACATCCCACCCATTCTAAGTGGTATACTCTTTGAAATGACATTTTGGCCTCTACCATGAAATGTTAAATAAATCCAGGCCCCGAAGCTCTTTGGGTTGTCAGACTGAGAGAAGTTAGGATTGTGTTTACCACCCACAATTCTTTTCAGGCAGGGAGGTAGCAAATGTACATATTATCGCCGTACTATTAGAGATGCATTCCTTTAGGTCAATGGTTCTTAATTCTGGCCGCACACTGGAAATACCTGGACATCTTTTCAAAATGATTGGGGCCAGAGTACCACCTCCAGACATTCTGATGGTCTGTGGTGAGGCCCCAGCAAAGGTATTTTAAAGAGCTTCCCAGGTGCTTGTAAAATGTAGCCAGTCAAGAACCACTGCTTCAAGTTCAAGAAAAGGCAAATAAATGTTCCCTACTTTAAGTTACCAGACAATTTTTTGTCTTAATATGACTTTGTTTAATCAGATTGCTTTCTGTCTAGCAGTGTGGATCAGCTCGCTAAGGGAATGAAAATTTTAAGATGGGGGTAAGGGGGTAGGAGACTGGAAGCCTAGAGAGGGAGGTATGTGGTTATGCAGCAAACAAAGACCCTGGGTAGGGAGAAAGGCAGCAGAAAGTGCAGTAGGAACTCAAAAAGGGAGATAAAAGGGAGCGAAGACAAAGCTCTGCTCTCCCAGATTTTGCCCCGGGTTTCTGACCAAACATAGGCAGACTCAGGTGAGGCGCGCTGGCAACTCAGCGTCATGAATCAGAACGTGGGTAGGTTGGGGCAGATGCAGGGCAACTGAGCCATTGGCTGAGCTGCGGCCCGAGTAGGACCTCGGGCACCTGAGTGTGCACTGTCCAAAAGCGTGTGTGGTACTCACACTTGGCACAGCTAGTTTTTGGTATCTGAGGGCACGCCAGGTGATGGGTGGGATATGACAGGAGGACCTGCAGAAGGGGAGTGAGTCTTAAAGTAAAAGGTAAGCTTGTTGTCCACTTGATCATCCATTGAGACTAGTGCCCCAGCCAATAGGAGCGTGAGAAGCAGGGTTCAGAGTATGAATATGAATAGGGTATCAGGACTTTAGCCACGAGGCCTAGGGTTCAGGGCACATCTCCAGTCCAATCAGAGAATAGGAGATCTGGTGAGAAACTGAGCTAGAAGTTAACGAGTATGGATTGGGCCACCTGAGCAGTGAGGACGGTTACCATACACCAGATCGAGCATCCACTAGATCAAATCTCTAGCTGATTTTCTAGCCCCTTTCAACTGGTAGGACTGACCCCCCCCACCAAGTAAACCTTCAGAGAAGGACCTGTTGTGATGTACAAAATATAGTGGAAAGGGATCCCTTTGGAAGTAATGGAAATAGCTGGAAGGCTGGTTTTGTCTGACCTCCTCACGATAACAGTGACCAAAGCCCCACGTGGCAGTGGCAGTGGTGGCGGCCACTGTAAAGTTATGTTTCCAACGATCACTGGCACATTACTGGAGTCAGAAGGAATGTCTTTCTCAGAAACTGGTCTAAATTTTGCTTACACAACAGCAAGACAATGATAAAATTTAATAGTAAAGATGATCATAACAATAATAATGGTTGTGGGCTCTTGGAAAGGGAAACAGCAGGGGTGTTACTAGAGGCTGCCACTGAGACAATGAAAGCAACCATAATACCACTTTACATGTGAACAGCTCTCTACAGTTTACAAGGTATTTGCATATAGATAATGTCATTTAATCCTCAGGGTTATCCAGGAGCAAGGTATTTTCTTCCAAGTTTTACAACAGCTGTGAATCTCACATAACAAGTAGGTAGGGGTATGCATTATTAACACCAAAGAATGGGGTAAATGAAGTCCCAGCGAAGGGGGGATTCAGGATTCAGCCTCTCCCATATTGTCAGCTCACTTCTTTTAAGCTTCAGAGGCAATTACCAATTATCTTTGTTTCTGACAAAGTCATATAGGAGAGATATTAATCAAGGACAAAGGCCTCAGCTTACAGGCAGGGCTGCTGTATGTGGTTTTCCCTGCCCATGGGAATCTAGCTGAGTGGGCATGAGGGCCAAAATTCAGTTCACTCGCTGCTCCTTAAACCATGAGTCCTGTTGGAGATTTTGATCCAATGGCACGAAGAGCATAACTCACCAGGCAGAGCACCCGGGGGATTGCAATTACCCAGAAGTTCTTTTGCTAATTCTCACAAAGACTAGCGGCAGGCCCCGCTAAAAAGCTCTTTAGAGAACTTTTCAAATGGCTATTTCGAGCCCTCCTCCCTTCTCCTCACCTTTTTGCCTATCAATGCTTGGCTGATTGTGAAATCCTTTCAGTTTGGGTTTACAAGGTTGTTGAACCATCTGGGGATTCCTTTAAATCCTTCCAAATTGGGAATGCTTCATTACAGTATGATGTTCGGTCACTAGGACACAGTCAGAATGTCCTTCTCTTGTTCTTCCAAAGTCAGATACTTGATTACTACCTCATTGTCAGGGACCTGGCTGGCCTCTTCCATCTATTGAAGATTCTTGACATTAAAAAAACCCAATAATAATAATAGCAATGATAATAGCTAATATTTATTGAGAATTTATTATATGCTAGTCATTTTGCAAGGGTTTTATAGGGACCATCTCATTCAATTCTTGCAACGTCCCTATAAAGTAAGGCCAATTACTATTTAATGCACTTCACAAATGAGACTTTGGAGGCAGAGAGAGGTTAAATAACTTGCTTAATGTCACACAGCTAGTGAGTGGGCAAACTAGGATATGTATTCAGGTTGATCTAAAGCAGTGCCTCTCAAACCTAAGTGTGACCGGAATCGCCTGGGGGGCTTGCGTCCCTCCTCCAGAGTTTCTGACTCAGGAGGGCTGGGATAGGGTACCAGAACCTGCATTTCTAACCAGTTCAAGGTGGTGCTGATGTTGCTGGTCCAGGGATCATACTTCGAGAATCGCTGGTTTAATGAAAGACTTATGCTCTCCTGCCTCCTGTCCACTGGAGGGATGCCCCTAAAGCTTACTCACTTGACATCCTGTGTCCCATGGTGTATAATTTAGCCCTTCTATTTTTCTCTCTTAACTTTTGGGCCCACTGATGAAATTCTTTTAAGTGCCTCAGGGTAACAAGTATCGCCCCAGTTTTCCTACAGTAATAAGAATAGTGATACTGTAATACTATGGCCAAGAGCCTTAGTGCTGATAGGGAATTTGGTATACAGTTTGGTATAGATAAATGTAAGTAAATGTAAATGGTGAAAGGACAACTTGCTCTCTTGAATGGGTCCACTATCAGTAACGATATAATTATTGAAGACCCAGCCCAGGAGGAAATCTCTAAACATCTAGGCTTCCTGTGTTTAAGAGGCCTTACCTGCATAGCAGTTTAGGAAAAGCTGACGAAAACATACGTTGCAAAGTATGGAGAACTATTAAAAACATAAGCTGGGCAGCAATGTGAAGGCAATAAAAGTACTTGTAATAACAGTTTTACTGGGTATGAAAAAACACGATCTGATGCAGACAGAATGGCCATTAAATGTAATATGTGTCTGACAGCATGCTGAGCTACTTGGACCAGTTTGACACTGGTGGCAGGTAAGTAAGTGGTGGTCTCAGGACTTAAGGCCAAAAATGTGTGCAGTGTCCTCAGTCGATAGAAATAGCCACACATCGTGTACTACAGTGTTCTTAAAGTGTGGTTTGAGGGCCTCCTGCACTGAATCACACTTTGGGCTGTGGTTGGGAAACATGCAGATTCCAGAGCCTCCCACCCTCTTTTTATGTATCCATTTTATGGAGTGCATGGGGGAGAACTGAGGGGAGGAAGGTGTGACTCTACTTGTTTCAGAGTGTGGCCAGATGGGGCTGAATCCTGGGGGAATGTGAGGCCTGGGATAAATCACACTGTATGCCCCCCTCCTCCTCTGGCCTGCTTACTCTCCCATCTCTCAACACTTGTTAACACAAAAGAGGTTAAAATGAAGGTTAGTGGTAGGAAATGTCACAAAAGGCTTAAAATGAAAATTAAGGACAATAGAATGGAGGGTTTCTGTGGATTGGGAGCAGTATTGTGGGCTCACAATATGAATGTGACTCCTAAGAACTTCTTCAGCAATAGCTAGTGAAACCATTTTCATCTCACAAGGTGTGAGACTGGGCTCAGCTTCCTCCACCAAGCACTCCATAGCCAGTAATCTGGGAGAAATAAAATTTGCTTTTGGAGAAACACAGTTCCTCTACCTCGAGGAAGTACTGGATAGAGTATTTCAATATAGGAAGAGAGGTAGGAATTGAGTGACTTGGGAATTGGCTTCTCCTAGAGTTAGACATTTCCTGCTGCTAGCATTGAGGGTGAATGAGAGGGTCCTGAGCAGCCTGCCATAGTGGGTACCACAGTATGAAGACATAGCTACTAGACAACTCAAGTGGGGCTCAGGTGGCTCAGAGAAAGCGCTAATATCATATCCTAGTGAGATGGGATCTCAGGAGGATGTATCTCCTGGTCCTTGTTTAGGCTATAGAGTGGCTTGACTGTTAACAATCAGGATGGAAACTTACAAATTAATATTACTCAGTGATCACCTGTTGACCCGGGTCTTGTCAAGGATTTAAGGTTTCTGTCCACTAATCCTTTCCTGACAACTTACAGGTAAAATCCCATTTTAATGAATGTCATTTTGAGATAATAAAGCTATTTAGTAAAATAATCATGTAGAACAGATGCATCTACAAATCCCTATTGACAAAGCACTCAATCTATTAAATTAAGATGGTGCTGTTTGAATTCAGTATTTATGCTTTCTGTTTTAATCATGCTCGATGGCAAAGTCTTACCTTGCAAAAAATAGAGTAGCTTGTGATCATTCCCTCTTGAGGCTTCCATTTCATCATCTGTAAAATAATGGGGGAGTAAGACAGGCTAGATGGTCTCAAAGGGTCTTTCCAGTAATAAAAATTCTGACTCTGCCCCAAATGTCCTCTGTGTGGGCCAGTGAAAGGAAAATTAAGGGGGGGGGGTAAGGTCTTGAGCACAGTTAATGACATTAAACATTAAACACAGGCATGTTATTATCTACCTGCCCAGCAAATATCCCTTCGAATTGTTCCTCCATACTAACAATCCAAAATGCCCATGTCTCGCATCTCAAGGAGCCCACAAAAGATACCCAGATACAAAACTTCTCTTTCTGAAATTGTTTCAAACATTCATTTTTCATTGGGTATATAATATGTACCAGGATACAGAAATAAAATACAGTTTTTTATTTTTTTTTTTAAAGAAGATGTTGGGGGTAGGAGTTTATTAATTAATTTATTTATTTTTGCTGTGTTGGGTCTTCGTTTCTGCGCGAGGGCTTTCTCTAGTTGCGGTGAGCGGGGGCCACTCTTCATCGCGGTGCGCGGGCCTCTCACTGCCGCGGCCTCTCTTGTGGCGGAGCACAGGCTCCGGATGCGCAGGCTCAGTAGTTGTGGCTCACGGGCCCAGTTGCTCCGCGGCATGTGGGATCTTCCCAGACCAGGGCTCGAACCCTTGTCCTCTGCATTGGCAGGCAGATTCTCAACCACTACGCCACCAGGGAAGCCCAAAATACAGTTTTTGACTTCAAGGAACTCATGGTTTCATAGTAGAGGCTGACATAAATAAATAAGGGCGATGAATCTTGTAACTGCCATGACAGAAGTCAGTTCAGGGTACAGTGGGGCTCTAAACCAGTGTCACAAGTTGGTACCCTAGTGAAAAGAATGGCAGATGAAGATCTGTGTGCAGGAAGCTTATTGGGGGAATGCTTTCAAGGACAACACCTGTGAAGGAGAGGCAGCAGTAGAATTGGCAAAAGAGAAAAATGAAACTGTCACAACAAAGGTCCCAGCCAGTCCCAGTGGGAGCTCTGGAGCTGGGGTGTCCCTCCAGTATTGTCCAGAATTAACGAGTGTTGGCCTTTATGCCTCCATATTGACCAGTCATTGGGTACAGGCAGATACAGAGAAAGGGGTGCAATGGGATAATAATTGTTTAATAGCCAGTTTATCGGGGGAGGAGGGGAAAGCCCTGATTTGTAGCATTTGCTAATTTCCATGGTGTTGTAACACCCACCATGGCCAATTTCAAGCTACCAACATGACATTAACTAGTTCATAATATTCCTGAAAATTTAACCATAGTCTCTTGTGAACCGGCCCAAGCCAGCTCCCAACACACTATGGTGGTTCTCCTCAGCTGAGGGCAATTCCCTGAGAGGTATCGGCTATTATTTCCAAACATTCCCAGCAGCTAGGAGAATGAATGCTTCATTCCTGAGGGCTGCATCTGACTGGCACACCACAGCACCCAATACACGCAGTATATGTCAAAATATTTGCTGTATTTCAACCAACACAAAGCACTTAGTTCTATTTAACATTTTCCATCCAGGGAAGTAATTTTAATATTCCTTTAAGTTAATTAAATGAATTTTATCTCTATTGGGTAACCTTGGTCTCATAATCTAATCTCTGTTTTTGTAGAAGATCCCAATACTGAACCGCTTGCCAAGGATACTGTTGGAAGAACTGACCAGCTACCCGAAGCACCTGACTAAACTCAGTTTTTCCCCTCAATGGACATGTTACAGAATTACTTTGACCAAAGTGATTCATGTTTAATGATGTAGCCAAACTTAGGGAGTTAGGGGCCTTAGGTTCTAGTTTCTCTTTCTAAATCCAATCATTGCCTTGTTGGACCTCTCTGTCACTCCATTTTCCCATCATACAATGTGTGATTATGAACAAGGGAGGCTGAATTCCTTGTGTGGCTCAAGAACTAGCTCCAAAGATATCCCTAGAGTATTCAAAGGAAGGTTTGTGCATCAGAATACATGTAGAACCTCTCAGGGCAATTATATTGAAGGAGCTAATGGTCATTTGAAAATTCAAGTTATGGTGTGTGTGTGTGTGTGTGTGTGTGTGTGTGTGTGTGTGTGTGTGTGTGTGTTTGGTATCTAAATCAACTTCAGAACTTACTAGGTACACCTTAAAAAATAAAGGGTACCATCTCTGGCTCAAAGGGGAAATTTTCTGAGGGTATCTAACAAGTGCAAAGAAGGTTTTTGAAAATAGATGAAGCAATACGTAAATACCAAAGACCAGTCATTGAACATAGTTTAAGCATACTCAGTTCCTGAGATTAAAGGTTCCATGTAAGCATGTATAATTAATATTTACCAAAGGCCGTAGGGTCTTTGCCTTTCTTCAAGGAGCTCAGAATACTTGCCAGGCATTATCTAATTAAACTACTCAATGTACCTGTGAAATGCATTGGAATCTACATTTTAAAGATGTGGGCACTGAAGCACAAGTGGGCTTATACTAAACTCATTTAGCATGCCAAGGGCGAAATTGGATATAAGACTTTCAGTCTCATGATCTAGCTGCCATCCTTCAACCGTGGCCTCCACTAATCCACTCTATTCTAGCATAGCCTTGCCAAGCAACATAGTTTCATAAGTCTAGGAAGAATTAAAGTGAGTGCAAAGTAATTCCAATTATAGGGAAGTTGGATTTTTAAAAATTGAACATATCACCCGTAATATTAGTAGCATTTATAGCAGAGTGTGAGTGAGTACCATTCATTGTCTATAATGGCCTTGGTAAGGGGGGGAACAGTTGGTCAACATCTGTGAGAATGTATGTCTGTAGGAGGTAGGCAATAAAAAGCAACAGTGGCTATGGGAATATCACCCATCTTCTCCCTCTAGCCTTCTTATTCTTAGGTATAATAATAGCTACCATTTATTGAGCGCTGTGTGCTAAGCCCATTGTATGTATTGCCCCTTCAGTCATCACTACCACCCCATGAAGTACATATTTACTATCTCCATTTTATGAATGAGGTAGAGAGAGGTTAAGTAATTTACCTAAGGGTATACAGCTAGTAACTGGTGATGTTAGGATATAAACCTAGGTTTTCCAACTCCAGAGCCTCTTCATTATGCTACCTCCCACTTGCTATATTTGTTTGTTCCAGTCTAGTACCAGTCTCTGCAGCCTGTAGACATGTCTGATTGTTCCCTATTGCCTAATCAGAGTCCCTGAAATACGTCAGCCTCAACTCAGGGTTTCAACATCTTGCTCATCTTAAAGACATAAGATAGATATCATTTACAAATTGGTAGTAATACAATTATTTTGTTTCTCCCAGTCTGTAGTTTTTGGTACTATATTTTACTAGCATATTGCCACCATAACCTCCCTGCTTTGTCGGTTTCAGTAATCATCATGTGTATGCATTCGACCTTGATTGGGGGAGAGACTCAGACGCATCTCTTGGAATGGGCTCACGATCTGAAAATGACTGATGGAACCTATGTCTTTGTTCCCTATGACGCCCTGCTCTACAGTTTACCTTATAAGCATAGCCCCTACCAGGTTCTAAGGAACAATCCAAAACTCCGGGAAGCCTATGATGCTGTGTTGACCATTACAGTGGAGTCCCAAGAAAAGACCTTCTATCAGGCCTTTATGGAGGCAGCAGCTAGAGGTGAAATTCCTGAGAAGCTGGAGTCAGATCAAGTAAGTGCAGATTCACAAGTTAATCATGAACAGAAAACCTCAAAAATCAGGAAGGTAAATATTTTTCCTATCAAGTGCCTCTATTCCATAGGAAACTCAGTCAATAGCAGGCAACCACACACAAATTAAAAACACCTTTTGTTTGCAGAAAACATTTATAAAACAAAGATACATTATTGGAGGGTTTTTTTGTTTGTTTTTGTTGTTGTTGTTTTTTTCATAGGAAAATCATTACCTGATTGGTCTATAGTTCACATTTTTTGACTTGACTTTTTTTTTTTAACATCTTTATTGGAGTATAATTGCTTTACAATGGTGTGTTAGTTTCTGCTTTATAACAAAGCGAATCAGTTATACATATACATATGTTCCCACATCTCTTCCCTCTTGCGTCTCCCTCCCTCCCACCCTCCCTATCCCACCCCTCTAGGTGGTCACAAAGCACTGAGCTGATCTCCCTGTGCTATGCGGCAAGAGGTTTTTTGTTTTTTTTTTTTATCTTCAAGCAACCTGCAGTGATAACATATACAGCCATGAAGAAGAAATAAAATGTGTTTAAGAACAGGGAAACAAAACTTTAATATATACTAGTGCCGTTCAAGGGTGCCTAGTAAAAAGAAATCTTGTTTCTGACCCGAGTTTGGAACCAATTCAACAATAGGAGAGCTGGTATATAGGAAGATATTACCATTATTATTGATAAAGCTGGTACTGGAGAATGCGGCTTCTGTCTATATGCATTTGAGTTTCCCAGTATTGAATCTGAGGGTTGACCAGACTTCTCCATCTAGTTACCAGCATTGCTGGACCCCTATATTTCTGCCCCGTGAGGACATGCCTTTTGTAAAATGTACAGCCTGAAAGAGCATAGTGGAGCTTACTCCCAAGAGAAAGAAGTTAGGAGGGCTTGGGCTACACATATTTAGTTCTCCTTCCAAACTAACCAGTCAGATTAAGTCACTCCTTTGTGGGAAGGAATGAGTAAGGGGTTGAAGAGGTCAGGTGTTTTTTGTTAGTAGAGCTATCTCTATAGGAAAGGAATCATTTGGAATGGGGAAGAATTCCTCCCTAATAATATACAAGAAATAATATTTATGTATGTATAGATGAATATATGTATAAACATATTTCAGATCAAATCACAAAGCAGTGGGGACAGGATGAAAGCAAGGAAATGAATGGTCAAAAATAAAATGGACCAAAAAATGGACAAAAGACAAAAACAAAGAGGGAAAAATACAAAAGAGACAAGGAATGTGAGAGGAAGAGGGGAAGGCCAAAGATAGTTAGATTAGAAAAAATACAGAGGGGGTTTTTATAGGTTAGGGGCCAGATGTAGAAGGCAGTCATTTTCAGAACGACCCATCAATAAGTTTAAAAATTCTAGCATTTGCTAACATATTGTATTAGTTATAATGCCCTGTCATAACTAATACATTAGTTATAATGTATTAGTTATAACGCTCTGGCTGTAACTAAGAGACAGCTCAACACAAAATGGCCCAAGTAATTGTTTTTTTTTCAAAACTGGAAGATATGGAGGCTTTAGGGTCAGTTAATTCAGCTGCTCAGTGATGTTATCAGTGAACCAGGTTCTTTTCATCTTTCCACTTTATAATCATAGCATGCTAGATTGCCCTCATGATCTGGTTCTTCTCCTGGTCCCAAGATGACTGCTACAGTTCCAGACATCACGTCCAAGTGCAACTGTCTACAGACAAAAATGGGGAATGCCCCTCTCTTGTGTCTCTTTTTAAGAGTGAGGAAATCTTGCCCAAATGCTCCTCAGGCAGACTTCTCCCCACACTTTCCTGGTCACAGTCGTGTCCCATACCCATACCCAAACTAATAATTTAGAAAGAGGAATGAGACCATCATGACTGACCCTATGGCTGCTGGAAAAGTGTGCAAAAAAATGGAAATTCCATTAGCAATGCAGAAGGCTATCAGGTAGGCTGGTGGTTGTGCCCAACACTCACATTCTCCATGATCTTCTCCTTTTTGTATACTATTTATTCCTTTATCCTGTGCACTGCCTCTCTATCTGAATAAATTATTCAGATGAAACTTAGGTTTTCTTATCTCTTTCTGTCCTGAGTATTGATAGCAAAGATTTCGCAGATTCTTGTTCTAATAAAAAAAGTGACCAGCAGAGATATTAACAGTGTTGGATTTAAACTTTATTGCCACAGATATGTTTGTAATAAATCTTCCTTTTAGGAGACACACACATGTTTAATTGAAAACAATTCATTGATTTGGTCAAGAAAGGCAAGAATCCCTCAAACTGCTAAGAATAATTGCTCAAACCAGTTGTTTGGTGTATTTATAGGCAAGAAATCATATGGTGAATTTTTGTACTTTTTATCCAATGATATGGCATCACATAGATACAAGACTAAGTCATCTTTTTACTTTAATCACAGGATTGAGGGAAATAGAAAGGGGTGTGTGTGTGTGTGTGTGTGTGTGTGTGTGTGTGTGTGTGTATCATATGTATGAGCAGATATTTTGATACAAAAAATTCAGACCTTCTACTCTTAATATTTGATCCAATCTCTTTGAACTTGTGGAAAACATAAGATAATTAAGGTAAAAAATAGATGCCATTAGTGTGGTTGCTAGGCAGCCTGTACGCTACTTTGGACAAGGAAATAGAGAAAGTGAAAACAAAGACGCTAAAGCTTATTTTTTAAAAAAAGCTTTTTTGGATACATTTCCACCCCCACTTTGCAGGTACCTTGGCTTTACTTTCATAACCAAAGAATGATAGAAGAGTGAGACAATTATTTTCACATCTCTGATAAACAAAACCCCCTTTTTTCCTAAATTACCTTGCTAAAAGGTATTTTTGAAGGGAGCTAGTATAGCAGAAAGAACATATGATAAGGAGTTAGACAAACTCGGGTTTAAATCTCACCTCTCACTCTTACTAGCTGCGTGTCCTTGGGCAAGTTACTTAGATTTTTGAGTCTCAATTTTACCATCTGTAAAGTGTGTTAGTGATCTACAGCTTCTAGGATTATTGTGAAGATTAAACAAAGTAATACGTGTGAAGTGACTAGCAGAGTGCCCGGCTTATAGTTACTTCCTTTCCACCTTTTCTTTTTGGGGCCAGGATGACCTTATTGGTTGATGGTGACCTAGCATCTAAGTTACAGTCTGACCTCAACTTCCTACTGTCTTGAAGTTTTATGATTACTGGCACAGAATTGCTCAATAGTTCCAGCTTTCAAAATTATCTCATTTTCAGAGTTCCAAATGGTATTTTCTCAGATCAAATTATGTAGCTCATTGTTTGCTTATCCCTTGGCTCCTGTTGTTTCTTCCTATTCAGTCAACAGATCAACAACTATTTATTAAGCACCTGCCATGTGCCGTGTACTATGCTGAACTTCAGAGAGAACAGTAAACAAGACAGGATTTTTGTCAGTAGTGTGTTGGAGTCAGTTCATAAAAGCCAATTGTGTGCCTCTTTGGCAAACACTGTGTTCAGTGGCATCATGTTGGTAGCTTGAATCAGGCATTGAGAGTATTTACACCACAGAAGTTGGTAAATGCTACAAATAAGAGTGTTTTTTCCTTTTCATAGAGCTGTTGCCAACATTTACTAGCATATCACTTGTTCCTGCTCTTATGGGGCTTAAATTCGAATGAAAGAGAGATGGTAAATGAGTAAACAAATGTATGAGAAAGGTGGCTGTATTTCTCCCTTGACCAATAACTTCCAGTGGAATTGAAATTTCTATATATAGGCTATATTGCTTATAGAAGTGGTTTGCATCCTCTTTTAGTTTATACACTTGCCCATTCAAAAATTATAAAAAACAAAAAACTATCAAAGTGATGCATGCACACGATTTTAAAAGTCAAGAAATGCTAAAACGTTTTGTATCAACAACAAAGCAGTTCCTAGGCCTTCTTCCCACTCTTCATCAGAAACAACCACTTTCGTGTCTTTTAGTTCTCTATTGTGGTATTAATATTTCTAAATACCATACTGCTACTGGTTTCTTGATTACTCAGTTTTGGACATTATTTGTTGACTTCCCATTAGAGTTGACGATTGTTAGCACTTATATACTTCCTTACCCTCCTTCAGACCCTCAATATAGTTATGTCACAATTTTTAGTTAAATTCATATTTTATGTTTTTAACATTATACCTGTCTAAATATCATTCATAGATGATCCATGTGGTATACTATGGTAATAATTCATTTCAAGTATAACTTTTGATTTTTACTGGAGTTAATAATTGCTTTATTTTTTAATTTGTTTACCTTAATTTGGATTTCTAAGTCTTTCTGTACTGTCTGATAAAGCTGTAGAATCCTCTCAAAACAATTTTATACACAGCAAAATCTGTTAAATGCCTTATCAGTTTCATTTGCTTTTCCTGAGGCTCTCTGCCCTCCTATTCCAATCTAAACTTGTTCCCTAAGGCTGCTGTACAGCTGTTATGGTAGGATCTCTCTTTTCATCACCCTGGAAATTCGCTTTCTCTTTCTTCTGTGCCGGATTCACTATTCATGACTCTCATGACTCCCATTTTCTTGTTTACTCTCTCATTTTCGTTGAGTGCATCCTTTAGTAGCTTCTGAAAAAGGTATACAGGAGGTAAACTTTTGAAATTTTGCACCGAGAGTCTTTATTCTAGCTTCATTATTGATTGTTTGATTAAATATATAAATCTAGGTTAAAAATTATTTTCTATCAGCACTTTGAAGACATGGCACATTGTCTTATTTCTACCATAGGTGTTGAGAACTCCAACATCATTCTTATTCCTGATCCTTTGAAGCAACCTGTTTTCACTCCTCCTTATCTCTCCCGGAAACTTTTAAGGTTAACTCTTTATTCCTGAAGTAATGAAATATCATGATTATGTCTGGGTCTTTGACATGTATTATGCTGTATATTTGGTGGGACCTATCAATCTAGAAGCTCATTCTGCCTAGAAAATTTTCTTATGTTATTTTTTTTTGATAATTTCCTCAACAACATTGTCTTTGCTCTTTCTGAAAATATTATTAGTTGGATATAAGATTGCCTGGGTTGATTTTTTCATTGTATTATTAGTTCTCTTGTATCACCCATATCTTTGTTTTTCGCTTTTCTTCCTCAAAGAATTCCTCAATTTTGTGTTGAGTCTTTTGCTGATTAAAAAATTTTTTTGCTATCATATTTTTAAGTTCCAAGAATTGATTCTAGTTGTTTGATTATTCTATTTTTATAGCATCCTGTTTTTGAATACAGTATTTTCTCATATTTCTCTGAAGATATTCATTATAATTTCTTTGAAGTTTTCTTCTGCTCTTTGTGTTTTCCTCAGTTCCTAATTTTTCATGCTTCTTTGTTTTGGTCTTTCTATTTAATCTTGGAAGCTTTCCTTAAATGTCTGATGATCCTGGCTATCTGTATGTTTTTAAGAGTGAAGCTTTAAAAGGAGTATTTGAAAGTGTATGTACATGGTTATGTTGACCTGTAGGCTTCAGTATAGGGCAATTGGCTTGCCAGCTGTTTCTTGTTTTTTTTTTTTTCCCAATACCTGTAGATCTTGCCTCTTGAGCTAGTCACTTTCTTCAGAGAAGAATGTTTCAATCTCCTTCCTGGGAGTTGTAATCCTGGCTGTCACTATTCTAGGAGCCATGTTGGGGGAAGTAGACTGGGATTCTCATCATTAAGTCTGAAGACTTTAACTTCATCACTCTCTTTTTATGGCCCACCCCACTCTCACTGTCATTTGGGTCAAGTGTCCCAGCTCTGGAGCTGCTCTGAATCAGTTTAACCTGTTTCCTGCAGAGATCTGGTTCTCCTTCGTAGAAGTGGGATAGCAGAAGTCTAACTGCTCCTTACACAGACATTCAAAGCTATCCCTCTTTTCATGCCCTGCCTAACCTCCACTTCTGTACATAGTGCCTCTAATTCCTAAGCCTTTCCAGGATTCACAGGGAGCAAATCTGCTTGTTGCTTACCAATATTCCCCTCTTCAGATACTTAGATTTAATCACCCTCCACTCTGCTAAATCAGTTACCACTCCTATAGCAGCTTTCTATCTTCATATTCTGTGGTCAAGATTATACTTGTCTTCTAGTGACATTAGATATGGAGGTTTATTGTTTCTGTTTCTTGTTCTCCTTGTTGTTTGGGAGTGATGTTTGAGAGGAGGAAGAGAGTGAAGGAAAAATATCTTGATTTTGCTATCTTTAATCGGGAAGTCATGAAAGAAAAAAAAGAAGTTACAAAAGGTATATATGATATTCTTTTATTGGTGGGTTTAATGACAGTCCATGAATTAACTTAGCATTTCTTTATTAAGCTCAGATATAACATGGTAGTTAAGAGCATGGGCTCTGAAGGCAGACTTCTGTAAACTTGCTTAAGCTCTCTGTATCTTCTTTTCATTATTTTTAGATTGGGAATAATAATAGTACCTACCTCATAGAGTTGTTGTGAGGATTAAATAAGTTAATACACATAAAGAGCTTGCCTGGCACTGATGATTCCTCCATAAATGTTTTTCATTATTATTGTTAATGTTGTTATTTTTATTATTATGATGGCCTTGGCACTCTGCTGGTAATATAATGGAAAACAAAATAGAAGCAAGATCTTTCCTCCAGTGAAGGGGAACAGTTTTACCATTTCAGGGTGCTAAGGACACTGGGTCCAAAACTGACACTCTATTACATATTTGTGACAAATTCAAGACTGAAGCAAGGGTCTTGAACACTAACTTCCATGATGATATTACCAGAGCCCTGTGTTCCTCTTCTTAAATGCAAACAATAGCAGCTATCATGTAGTCAGTGATTATTCTGCACCAGGTAGTTTACGTAAATGATTCCATTGAATCCTCAGACCAAGCCTACAAATTAGGTATTATCAACTCCATTTTATGGGTGATGAAACTGAGGCTCAAGGTAACTTGTCCAAGGTCATACAGCTGGCAAGTGGCAGAGCTGGGATTCCAACCCAAGTCTACTACCTGAAGTAATACAACCTGACCATTTAACCACACATTAGCCTTTAAAAAAAAATACATCGTGTCCCATGTCTAGTGCTTTACTCAAAGTGACATTACTAAGTGACTAATACTTTGATTTGAATGGGTGTTTGATTTGAATGGGTATTTGATTTGACTGGATTGTTTTCCTCTGATATAGGAGGTGATAGGGCTTTATGAGGACCTGTGAAAAGAGAAAAATAAATCAGAATGGAGAGATTGGGGGGGTGGGACATTAGTGAAAAACTTCCTAATTTGGTCTCAGCACGATTCGGCAAGGATTATCACTTTGTACCTTTATATTTTGGCACAAAAAGACTTCTGAAATAAGGTTTTAGTTCCTGCATTCTTCTCTTTCATTGTATTCCCAATGCTTGTTTTCAATGAAATTCTATTGGCTACAAATGCATATTGCTAGAACACACATTTTGGATATTTTTTTCCAAATGTGGCCTTATTTGGCTAAGCAAAAGAAATCCTCTGGATTTCTCAGCCAGCACGGGGGACCTTAAGCTCCTACACCTATTGTTTTCCATTACCATAAATATGGGTGCTTGGCAGGGGGGTGCTAGGCCGAAGGCAATGCGGTTAGGACTGGAACATTCCAGGATGGGGCCCACTAGACAGGTTGTCAGAAAAGCCTGCCTGCAGCTCACAGTGGCTACAATTGTCTTTGAACTGCATTCTATATAAAATAAGAGTGTTATCTTCATGAGTATCATATCAAACAGATTAGGCTATTAGACATTTTTTTGGCTAAGTCCAAGGGTTGAGATCATGCATTATTGGAGGTACCACCTTTAATAACAAGAATTCAATTACCCTTTGGTTTCTTGGTTTTTGTATGCACCTGGCTTTTTGTTCAAAGGTGATGTTGCCATTTTGTCCTTCAAGTGGTGCTTTCCAAGCCAGGTGTTTTAATGTATACTTCCAAGGACAAAATTCTTTGGAAACCCGTTTTGTGTCTTTTAAGCACAGTAAATCTGAACTGATGATAGTCAACTTGATGACACCATGAACCATTAAACTGAACAAATTCAAATATCACTGCTCCTGACCCAGACCTTGTTCTCCTGGATACAAGCTCCAAAAAAGCCTAGGGTAGAGCTAGCTAAAGTCACTGAATAACAATGAAAGATAAGTTTCAATTATCATTCATTTATTCACAATTCATTCATTCATTCAGGCTCAGGTCTATACAGCACTCCAAACCAATAGACTGAGTCATCAGTGGTTTCACCATTCCGACCTGTGATATAACAAGGCCATCTGCCTGACAGAAGGTCTTGCCAATCCTGTCTTGCTTCTTTAGAACTATAGTCAGAAGCCAAGACAGAGGGTTGTAAAGAGTGTCCTTACTTTCATTGTCCCATCCTCTGTCTCTTCTTTTTCTCATTATTTGCAGCAGTTGCAACTACAGAGCTTTTGTTACCAACGCTAACAGAGTATGCCTTTGGCTTATGGGAAGGGGGCAATTACCATTGCTGAAAGGCACAGCAGGTAAAATGGCAACGCAAAGCAGCTAGAACACAAATCTAAGGCCTCACAGCAAGAGTGGGGCATAGTGACAGCCCCTCTTTTGCAACCAAATGCTGTTGCTACAGCTATGTTCTTTCCTAGCTTCAAGTCCCCCTACCATACTTTTGTGGCTCTGCGCGTGCGCGCGCGCGCGCGCGCGCGCGTGCGCGTGTGTGTGTGTGTGTGTGTGTGTGTGTACACGTGCATGTGTGAGTATGTGTGTGGTATGTGGTGGAGGCTGGAGAATCCTGAAGAACAAGCTTCAGGTTTCGTTCATCTTGGGGAGTTGCTGTCAGTCAGCTCTAACAAGGGTCAATCCGAGAGCACCAAGGGCAGCATAGGCTGGCCAGCTGAAAACTCTGTGCGATGGGTCAGCTCAGAGGTGAGGATGATGTTTTTAAGAGTTTTAATCTTTGCTTTTCGTTGTAGGTTAGATGCAGTCCCTTTCCCAGAAGGCTCTGTGCCTTTCAAAACAGAATACTAGCACTCTCCCTGCTGTCAGGGTCTTGCTGCCCTGTGGTTTCTTACTCATTTGTTTTACTAGTATTGATTTTATACTCTACCTTCCAGCCTTCACTTATTGTCATAACCTACCAAAGCCCCAGAAAACAGGCAGACTCTTGCAGCAATCCTAAATACAATTAAATGGATCATCTGAGAATGTCAGGAGGGGGAGTTAGTAAAAACCCCTGAAGGGACCTCAGTGTGTGCTAGGCAACTAAGTGTGGATGCCTTGGTGGCAGCACATGTCATCCATTCACCATGCCTCTATCTATAGTGTGTGTTAAAGCAGGGTGGTGAAGGGAGATCATTGGAATAAAACTCAGGAGACTGAGATGTTGATTTCTGCTCTGCTATTAGATGCTCTGTTACTGGGGCAAGGTCTTTGGCCTGAACAACTGGACGAATGGAGTAGCTTTTAACAAAAATTGGAAAGACTCATAAATGGAGCACGAAGATTTGGGGTAAAGATCAGGAGTTTGAGTTTGGGTACACTGAAACTTCATATTTAAGTAGAGATACCAAGTAAGCAGTTGACTATATGACTCTGGAATTTAGGAAACAGGTCTTAACTGGAAGTGTAAACCTGAGATTTATGGCATAGAGTGGTATTTAAAGCCATGAGAGCAGAAGAGATCACCAAGGGGGTGAGTGTAGATAGAGGGGAGGACCAAGGACTGAGCTGTGCGGCATGCCAATGTTAAAAGATCAGAGAAATTAAGAAGAAACTATAAACAAACCAAACAAAAAAGTCTGCAAGCTAAATTTTCTCCCTGGACTAGATCAAGATTTGGGAAGTTTCACAGGAGTTTAGAACTAGAAGAGACCACAGAGAACATCTATTTCAATCAAGAATGCTAAAATAAACTAAGAACCAAGAGACTTGGGTTCTAGTCCTGATTTTATGCCTAGGTGAGTGACCATGACCACTGCAGGACATCTGATCCTGTCCCAAATATCCATAAGACATTTGGTCCACACCAAAAAGTCCTTGATATTTGGTCTTGACCAAAATGTCCATCAACATTTGGTCCACAAGACATTTGGTCCATGCCAAAAGGTCCTTGATATTTGGTCCTCTCCAAAACCATTTGGCATGGACCAAATATGATCATGGACATTTTGGGTAGGAACAAATTTCCAGGACCTTTTGGTGTGGACCAAATGTCTTATGGACATTTTGGATAGGACTAAATATGACCATATCTCAAGGACATTTTGGCATGGAACAAAATCTTATGACTATTTTGGACAGGACCAAGTGTTTGCTAATTGACCTTGACAAACCGCTTAACTTATTTAGGTCTCTCTTTCATATCTAGGAAGTAAGATAGCTAGACCAGATGACTCCCAAGGTTTAGACATTCATGATTCTATCTCCGCATTTTAGAGAGGAAGAAACTGAAGTCCAGAGAGAGGGAATAAGTAACTCTCCCAACATACTGGCATTAGGAAAAGACCCCAGGCCAGTGTGTCTTCTTCTATACTGTTGGTCTTGAACCCTGTATGAATATTAGAATCCCTGGGGAGCTTTTCATAATACTGATTACTGGGTTCCTAACCTAAAGTGTCTCATTTTGTTGGTTGGGTTGTGTTTGGCATTAGTATTTTTGACATTCCTCAGGTAATTCTAATGTGCAGCCAGGGTTGAAAACCCTCTGCTCTACATTTACAAGGCATGGCAGTGTTTTGCTAGCTGCTACACCACTCTGCATCTTGACTTGTATTTCCAACACAAAAATGATTCACTCAATTTTAAACCCTTTTATTCAGATGCAGATTGTTACAGGAGGATAGCTTTCTAGACCTGGTGAAACCAAAGTAGCAAGGATCAGCTTTCCCTGAAGCTCAGTAAAATGGCATGACCATAGCTTTCTTGAACTCCATCCTAGAAGTGAAATGTTGTGAAAAGCCACGAAGCCATGGCCAGTGTGGGAGGAAGTATGGAGGGATCATTTGCTCTTCTTCCCCACCTTTTTGGAAAAAGGATACAAGGTTTGTTCCAAAAATAAACTTACCAGGTTAATGAGCAGGGTATCAGACACAGGACACAAATGCTGTTGCTTTTACCATATTTATATGAGAGGAAGAGTCATGCTGTCCATTGTAGCAGCCTTGTTGCTTTACAGTGGCTTCTCACCAAAGCTTTGCCACTTTGCACAGCAATAGGATATGGGATTTCTTGATTAAAACCTACTTTCTCCATACACAACAATATTTGGCTCTGTATTTGTGGGTGTGTGTGTCAGTGTGCATGTCTGCGTGTGTATGAGTTGGGGTATATGTTTAAAACTGTATTCTAGTGTTCACTTTCTCTGGGGAGCACGTGTCTAAGAGAATAGCCATTTTGAACTAAGTTGGGACACAAGACCTGCACTGTGGAGACACATTATTTATAGTCTTACCACATACACCTACCACTCTAGTAGTGCCAACCAAATGATTTTACCATGCATAATGCACTAGTAATTAACCTGGTCAATTTCCTTTGCGCCTCTTGTCTATTTCATACTTTTCTTTTAGTGCCCTTTATAACTCTAAATCACTATCTTAGTTTAGGAGCATAAAAATGTATTGTGTATGACTTGGTTTGCTCATAAAATTGTCATATTTGATATATTTAAAGATGTGAAGGCCTGGGGGAGAAAAACAGAAAAATTCAGGGAGAAACCAAGCAAGTCCTGAGAAACAATTGTTTTGTTTTGTTTTTTCCTCTGGGTCTTCATAGCTCACCTCCACTCAGACGTGCAGCCCTTAATAATGAACACAGGCTTGGAATACACTCTGAGATTGCTCTAGGGTGACTAGGGCTCAAGATAATTGTAATTTTTAAAAATAGGTTTCACCGTTGTTTGGAACCATCTACAATTCAATTTACTTTATCGCACAAGCCATGAATAATGCTATGAAAGAAAATGGACGGGCTAGTGCTGCCAGCCTGGTTCAGCATTCCAGAAACATGCAGTTCTATGGATTCAACCAGTTGATAAGGACAGATTCAAATGGAAATGGAATTTCAGAATATGTAATCCTGGACACCAACTGGAAAGAATGGGAACTCCACAGTACTTACACTGTGGACATGGAAACAGAGCTCCTACGATTCAGAGAGACCCCAATTCACTTCCCTGGTGGCAGGCCCCCTCAAGCAGATGCAAAATGCTGGTTCACAGAAGGGAAGATCTGCCAAGGAGGCAAGGAATGGAAAATCAATGGTAGTCAATTTGGCTCAGCTTGGGTTACAGGGAACCTCTTTAGGAGAAGGCATATTTTAATATTGGGACACTCATAGAATCAGTCATTTGCATTTAGGTGACATACACATCTTGGCACTCTACATAGTTAATTTAAAATAATAAGGACAATGATAGGTACTTTGCAGCCTTGAATAACCATCCACAATTTAAAAGCCCCCCCCTACCTGTTTTTAAAAGGATCCCACTCCCAAAGAGGTTTTTCTAATAAGAGGAAGGCATGATGCTTTTTCTTGGTCTTTTGTAGGCTGTGATCTGTGACTGTTCCCCCTGCTAGAAAATTCACCTGTCCTTCCCTTGATGTATCCAAATCCTTTCAATCAGGTTCCACCACAGCAATACCATTTTCCACCCTCTCCTCTCTGAACTAAACGTCTGTGCCTCACAGCTTAGCACAAAATTGCTTTTCAGTTGTTTCTTGTGTATTGATTGTGTCTCTTCCTCCCAAATGGACTGCTCCTTGAGGGCAGGGACTAGAGCTAATAATTCTTATACCCTCCGACCACCCAACACGGTTGGCATCCCATGAATACTTGCATTTGATTGACTGATGGAACTCCTCTAGTTTGTGGAAGAGGGGAAACTCCATCCAATCTCTGAGAGCCAGAGGGGAAATTTGGAAGGATCTATACTATTCCTATGCAAGTGTACCCCACACCCTTCTAAAACCAAATGCATCTCTTTGAAATAGACTTCAACTTCTATTTTGTTTTAGCATGACATACCCAGCTACCTCTTTACTTGCCTCATCATATATTTCCCTCTGAAATCTTAGTAATCTATCCAAATACTTAGATTTTACAGAGGACAATTTACATCCTAGTGAAAACACTAATTATCAAAACCAGACTCACCCTTGAAGGACAAGTGTTAGGTTTTTCATCTGTAATTCACGAGGTCTGTGGGCTCAGGTGAATTAAAAAGGTCTTTTAGTTTATGAAGCCAACATAATACCCTTCGCAGGTGAGATAACATATTTATTCTCAAGAACTCTATTGCTGTCCAACTTAAATTAAAGTACTCAAAGTTTTCCATCCGTGGACTTTTTTTTCTCCAAAGAAACACCCGGGTCAGCCTTAATTCATGTGATCTGTTATTGTCAGAGTGGTGAGTGGTTTTGCTTCAGAACAGTGAAATTGCTTTCTGTGTCCATAAAGTCAACAAGACAGACTGTGCTGGAGAAAAATAGAATTAAGTTAGGTAGATGTAGCTTGATTTTAGAGTCACCAGAAAGCACGAGGAGTCGCTCAGTGGTGCCCTTTATTTACAGCCTCTTTCTGATGCCATTCTTCCTCTTCCTCTTCCTCTCTGCAGGCATCGACCCTGCCTTTGCTGTGATGGTCTGCCTTGCCTTGCTTATAGCCCTGCTGTCTATTAATGGATTTGCTTACTTTATAAGGTACATTTTTTTCTTTTTGTATATAAAAACATAAGCCCATTATAGCCTTGTTAATATTGATTTCTGGGAAGTCATGTTTCAGTACAATTGCCTCATTACATGACCCACTGATTTTCTTTTTTCCGTAGTGATTTACCATCCCTACCGGCCCCATTTAGAGTGAAGTGTTTTCATGATGCCAAGAATAACTTCCTCAGCTGTGTTGTCAGTGTTGTCGCCTGTGAGTAGATCTGGCTCTCAACACTATCGTGAAATAAGAGAACTAGTACTTTAGGGCCTGCCTACTCCCTAGCTGTGCTCCCTTTTCCACTGGCAGAGTCTCCTATAACCACTTCCTTCCTCAAATGGTATGGACTGGTAGGTATGGACTGGGATCTTTTAACAAGTTCCAAGAATTAGGCAGACTTTGGCTAGAATCTAATATTTAGGAATAATGGTATTAATTCACAGGACTGTAGTGGGAATTAAATAAACTGAAGCAAGTATTGTACCTAGAACAATACCTGACTCCCAGTAGGTGCTCAAGAAACAGTAAATCTCATCTCCTTCCCAAGCACGTGGGACTCTCCTGCTGATTGTTGGGAGCCCAGGATCCTCACTTTGACAGTAATCTCTTTTGCCCAGGGTATCATATTCCAGATTTTTACTGTCCTTCTTCCTTGGACAAAAACTATCCCAGCTGATCATCAACATCATCAAGTCCTTGTTTTTCTCCCTCAGCTCATTTAATACATGACCGTCTACTCTGATGAACTAATTCAGGATCAGGGATAAATGGCTGAAGATGGCTTAATATGACACCCCTTTCTTATAATCTTTGCATTTTAACAGTTGGATCCTCCCCACATTAGGATGATTTGGGAAAAATGAAAAATGAAGTCAGCCATACCCCTCCCACTTTACCCTTTCCACCTTGCAAACCACACCTTTGTTATCTCTTTGTGGGTGGTCCTAACAACAATATGACAAGAGCTTGGTAGGGAATGGAGTGGAGCTATTTTGGAAAATTCCAAGAAAAAAAATTTCTAGAGTGTATTAAGTAGCTGTGTAAATTTGGACAAGGCACTTAATCTCTCTTGGCCAGAATTTTCTCATTTGTGAAATGAAGGAATTGGATTAGATGATCTTTAAGAGCCCTTCCAGCTCTGATGTTCTAATGAGTCTGCAAAATCCTGGATTGAAACTATAACAGGGGTTACTCTTAGTGTTAGAATGTTAGCATCGCTGTGAAAAACCACTATTATACATCTCCTCAGTATTAGAAACTTCATAAAGCCACACAAAATAGTAGGTAGCTTATGCATTGTTAAAGCACACTTGATACAGACAATAGTGTAGTTCAAAGGAAGTTTTTCTTTCAATTTCTATGACTGTGACATATCTCTGCTCAGAACAGAAATTTAACGCCTTTAGCCGCTGCCAAAGAATAAAGTATTTAATTACCATCATGAGATACTTAGTGAAAATAAATGCCCTCCAATCAAAATCTTCCCCCTCTAGGGAGATTTGAAGAGTAATAGGCTCTGGCTCCCCAATGCCAAAAGATGCCATGGCAAGGTGGAAAATGGAGTCACTTAGCTGTTTATTTGTCAATCCCCCCCCCCCCCACTATCCGCCAAATGACTGATCTCACTGGTCTTTCCCATGGAATGGACTGGGTTTTTTGGGCTTAGAGTGAGCCCAACCTTCAATTCTCAGGAAGGGAAGGAAAAAAAGAAAAAAAAAAGTCATGGCGAGGGTTTGTTTGGATCTTGTGGGCTGAAGGGCAAAGAAGACTGGAGAGGAAAATGATTGGAGAGGAAAATGGGTTTGAGACAATTGGTACTTCAAGTGGTCACAGAAAACTCAGAGATGGGAGAGAGGCACATCATTTCCCAGAGTCACTTGGGCCTTGGTTCTTCAGTTAACAAAGCACAAAAGATGCCCTCTCTCTGCTGCCTTCCTCCCTCTCTCTGCCCACCGCGGCTGCAATCAGAAGAGCTGAGCGGCTGATGAGTTTCTGTAATAGATGGTGATTACTTGCAGGAGAGTGGCTCTCTGTTCCTTCCTTTTCTCTGTTTTGATTGTTTAAGTTTTTTTTTTCTTCAGAAAGAAAGACGTGCAAAGAACCCAACCACCCCAAAACAAAGGATTCTTTGAACTCCTCCTTTCTCCCTACTCTGAACCAGATTGCCTCGCCTTTCTATTAAGCTCTCCCGTGCTCTGTAATACTAATGATGATAATGAAAATAATGAGCTCTTATACTTTCATAGTGCTTCACGCTTTTCGGAGCACTTTCACATATATTATCTCATTTGATTTTCAAAACAACTCTATAAAGCGAGTAATGCAAGGACTATTATCTGGCTAGATAGATGAGGATGCTGGGGCATGAAGAGGTTAAATTATTTATCCAAGGTAATCTGGCTAATTAATGACAGAATCTGCACTACACCCCAGGTCCCTGGATTGAGAGTCCAGTTTTTTTCCTACTAGAGTGTATTCTGTAGCATGATTATTTTTACAGGTGTGCCTGTTTTAAGACAATTCACTGCGCATATGAAATAGATAAGTTAGGGAGTGATACTTTACTTTGCCAAAAGATTCATGTGCTCTACCCAAGAATTCACTACAGGGCTCTTTTAATTTTCTCTGCAGGGCAGCAGCTCCCACAGTGATAAGGGACATATTTGTTGGCAGACAATTAGAAACACATTAATTGTTTGTTTACAAATCAGTAGAATCACTGAGAAAAACTGTCTGGGTTGCCGGTACTTAAAGCTACAGTGACACTGTAGACTTCTTAGAGCAACTTGACAAAGCATTTTCATTCAGTGGTTGTTTTCCCCATTCTGGCTGTCGGCTTTAATACATTCCACAGGGTGACCATTAAGGGGTTATGGAAAAAGTGAAGCCAAACTGTAGCTATCAGAGCCCCCAAGACAAAACAGAACAAAACAACCACACGGACTAATCCAAGGTTCCCTTCAGGTCCTCAGGTTGCTCAGTTAGCTCAACTGAGGACCCACCTGGCTGTGTGGGTAGACATCATAAACTCCTATGTGTCTAGTAATTGATTTGTAAGAAATAATTGCATTCACCGCAAATTAATGGGCATGTTTGGAGAGAATCAGGTTTAAACTGTGAGACAAGACTCTTTAAACAAGAGACCAATTCAGTCAAAGGAAAAAAAAACTCAGTCAGCCCACTTGTTTGGAATCATGTAGACAAAGCAACCAACTGATTGAATTTTTCCACTTTTCAACCTGTTGCTTTGGCAACGTACAGATGCAACTTTGCAAGACAAGTGGTCTTGTGGGCAGAAATCTGGGCCCACAGCCAGACACCAGGGATTCAAGTCCCAGCTCTGCCTCAGGCTATGGGATCTCACATAATTTGCGTAATTTTGTTTTGTTTCTTTAATGTGTTTTTTGTATTTATAAAATGGAGATTAATGATTCTTGGCCTTGGTATTATCAGAATATATACTATGGCATATGAGAAAAGGTGTGTTGAGTTCTTTAAAAGTATTCAGAGGTGTTGTTTTGAATGTACCCTTGATGTGGAATCACTGTTTTATTAGTCTGGGATACCATCCCCATGCAGCACTTTCCCTTTTGATACCTCTTTAATAGCATTTTCACTTTTCTCTTTTGGTCTTTGTAACATTGCAAGTTATGAGGACCAGGCTCGTTCTCTCTCTTTGCTGTGGATACTGTGGTAAACATCTTTGTGTGGTTATTCTCTCAATTATCTTGTATATTTTTAAACTTCTATCATAGGGCAAATTTACCCCTGGTTTGCAAAACATCCAGCCCCCTGTGACCTTCTGATTGTATGCTTGTTTCAGACGTCGTATAAATAAAATCCAGTTGATTAAAGGACCCAACAGAATTCTACTGACTTTGGAGGATGTGACGTTTATCAATCCCCACTTTGGCAGTAAGGTAAGGAGCATCCCTTTCTCTTATTGCACGGCCCAAGCTGGTATCCACACGCCACAAGTGACTATTGGGCACTTGGCATGTAGCTAGCCTGAACTGAGATGTGCTATAAGAGTAAAATACACGTTGCACTTAGAAGACAGTATAAATGTAAAATATCTCATTAAAATTTTAAAATATATTAATGACACGTCAAAATGATAATACTTTAGATATATTGGGTCAAAGTATATTACTAAAATTAACCTCACCTGTTTCTTTTTTGGTTTTTTAATGTGACTATTAGAAAACTTAAAAGTACATATGTGGCTCATGTTACATTTCTATTGGATAGTGCTGTCCTAGTTTTGAGAAAGTGATGCAGCACACTTTGAGCAATAGTGTAGCTTTGACTTCATATAGCCCTTTTTTGTACATTTGGACTCAACATGTGATTGCTAGCTCCTGAACGGTGGAGGTACATCTCTTTTGTTTGAATGTGAGCCCATAGCACCTGATGTGGTGCTGATAGTGTAATAGGTGCTCTTAAAAATGGTGAATGAATCAACTAGTGAAAGAAAGTTAAGTGTCACCAGGGGTTCTCTTCTGATTGTGATTGTGTTGTAATTGGCCATTTTCACTGAGTGCCTGCCACTATGTCCTGGCCTTGGGCTAGGCTTTGTAAGAGATGGCATGTAGTCCCTGCCTTCATGGAGATTACAGTCAAGTCAGAGAGACAAATCATACCATACGAGTCGGTAGATGCCATATTGCACAAAGGACACTAGAAATATGGTAGAACTTAAGAGGAGATAGATCAGTGGAGGAAGGCTTCTTAGAGACCCAGCACCGAATCTGGGTCTTAAAGAAGGCGGGAGAGGATTTGTCTACGTCCCAGGTCACAAACTGGTAACCACTTTTGTCTGACCTTTATGGTTTTAAAAAATTGTAGCCAGAATTTTGGAATTGTGAGATTATACACAAAAACCTGGATTTCTGGATGTTCTTTATAGGTTGGAAGATCTATCAACTTTGGGCATCATTGTGGCAACTGGCTGAAACTCTTCAGTAGTTGCCATTTTGGGAAGAATTTGCAAAAACGGTGTCTGCAGTTTGACACAGTTCCCATCACTCTCTATTGTCTTATACTCAACTTATTTCATCAATTTATATTACCTGCCTCGCCCCTATAGGCCTCCTAGGCAGAGAAAACAGCACAAACAAGAGCTTGGAAAAGAAAATGTGTAGGGAAGAGTTTTGCCCAATGCAGCTAGTAGTAGGAGACTGTGCCCCTTTGTGCCCAGTATATGTGGTCAAAATAAAGACATTAGTCTTTGCAAATTCTAGTATGGTGGAGGCAGGGTGTAGGGAGAGGATTCCCACACCTCACATTGTTCTTATGTGCTATTTGCTTTTGCTACACCAGCATACCAGATCTGAGAATTAATTATCTCTGTGACAGAACTGATCACTTGCCTAAATGTGACACTAAAACGTATGCTTTAACTTGTTGGCTGGGTGAGAGTGGATTTACATGATAATACCCTGTGCATTTGGAATCAAATGAAAAGTTCAGCTGTTTGCTTTAAGTCTCAATTACAACCCTAACTCTTACTTGTTTAAATCACCAGATCCTTTTGTAAGGTTGATATCATGTTCCTGGAAATGTATTGCTGAATGCCAAAATGATCACTGTGGCTGAAAGCTACATTCTGCCCTTATGCCATCAAAACTTATTGATGTTAGTCTCTATTTTTTTTTTTTTCTTTTTTTTTGCGGTACGCGGGCCTCTCACTGTTGTGGCCTCTCCCCTTGCGGAGCACAGGCTCCGGACGCGCAGGCCCAGCGGCCATGGCTCACGGGCCCAGCCGCTCCACGGCATGTGGGATCCTCCCGGACCGGGGCGCGAACCCGGCTCCCCTGCATCGGCAGGCGGACGCGCAACCACTGCGCCACCAGGGAAGCCCTAGTCTCTATTTTTGAAGCCACCAGAGGACACTGGAACTCAAGTGGTGGAATTTGTCTGGATTTTTCATATTCAATATAACTAGATGTTTTGGGTCTAAAGTGTCAAAACAATAAACATAGCTCAATTTTGGACTGAATTAGCCTCTCCTTTTTATAGGCCTTGCAGTAGTCCAGTAAATATAAAACCTCCTCCACCTATGCCTTCTCTCCTTCCTACTGAGACACAAAATATATTTGGGTTTCATACCAGTTCTCAAAAAATCACCATAAATAGCAGAATAGTGCTACCTTCAGATGAGCAAAGTGCCTAAGGTTTTAAAATCTTGTTCATGGTAATAGATCTTTTCTTTCACTTGTGCATAAATTCTGACATAATGAGAGTTAAAAAAACCAATCATCACCACTTCTCACCATATGAGTGATAAAAATGAATAGGAACAGGGATAGATAGCCTTACAGGGCTTCTCCTTCTCCTTCTCCTTCTCCTTCTCCTTCTCCTTCTCCTTCTTCTTCTTCTTCTTCTTCTTTTTCTTCTTCTTCTTCTTCTTCTTTCTTCTCCCAGGTGGAAAGGGATGGCATTACCTAGACATAGCCCTTGGCTTCTAGATCCTTTTTGGCACTTGGCTTGTATCATGGGTTCTGATGGAAGAAGATAAGGGGAGCATACATTTTCCTTAACTGCTGTGTAGTCACAAACTTGCAGCTGGCTGTGTCTAATCAGTCAAGAAGCCAAGCCAAGAATTTCATCCAAATGGAATGTCTGAAAGTGTAAACTCTTGGTGAATAAAAAATTAATTCAGTCTAGAAAAATTGGCAGGTCAGTAGAAGTCAGGTCAGGAAAGGAAGTTTTTAGAAGAAAGTGAAGCTGAAGCCCAAATATATGTGGATTTTGGCATATTCTCTTGCTTTCTCCTTTGCCCTTCATGGAGAGGTTTATATTTCAATATACAGATCTAGGTGCTCCTGCTGAGATATGAAAATAAAGAATGAAAGGGAAGTGGATTCCTCTCTGGCCTTGCTCTGTTGAGGAGAGTTCAGGTTGATGCAAGGGTTATGTGAAGAGTCAAGTTTTCCACCTTGTCTGAATCTTGAGCTGTTGGGACTTCAACACATTAGGAGCTAAGTATAGTTTACTATTGCCTTGGAGCTTTGTGATAGTCTTGTCTTGGTAGAATGAACTGAACTCGGGGCTAGATCAACTGGTGATCTTCAGTTTATCAAAGACTGTTAAGGGCAGAGTGTGTGAAACTACTTAAGATTAATTTTTATTGGCAAGCAAGAGTGAAACAAAGCATGGTGTGGTACAAAGAACACAAGACTGGAAATATAACATCTACATTCCTCTTCCAGTCCCTAAGTCCCTCTCTAGGTCTCTGTTTCTTCATTGTAAAATGAGAGTGTTGGAGTTGGTGGTGGGGAATGGCCTAGACAATACCAAATGCAACTGCTAATTCTGAATTGCTATAATTTTAAGAAAGGCATATTTAGAGACGTGGAGAAGGATATGAGGAACTTGTTGACTTATTATTTCTTCATATGAAGTACGTCTGCTGGTTCAGTTAAAGATATTAAGTTCAGTTGAAGATGTTCATTTTTAAAAGTTAACACAGATTGGAGATAACTCTTCCTTTTGTCATTCAACTGTACACTTCCTAGCCCTCTCTTATCAGACTTATGTGTACTAATTAACAAATAAAGGAATAAGAAATTTGGCCTATTTAAACATCAGACTTATAAATCACGGGCAGATGATCTTCTCACTCTCTACCATCTTATAGCTTTCTGAGATACCTTTTGCCATTAATCTTGCCTGCACAAAAAAGGATGCCATTCAAGATGGTATAAAATAAAGAGCTAGGCCTAAGAGCCAGAACAGTGGGATTCTGTCCTAATTTTTCTGTTGATTTTTTTCAAAATGTTAGAGTCTCATCTTTTTCTCATTTTTGTCTATAAAATGAGGGTCCCAAATTAAATTATGACAGGCATTCTTTCTTGTCCCCAAAAATCCATGGCTCTAATCTTCTCTAGGAGATGGAAATATCTGCAAAGCTTTGCCTTTCTTTTGTGGTATGTGGAGGTGAATTGTGGTATACGGAGGTGAAGCACAGAACCAATCATAGCATAAAATAATTCTGGGGATAGGAAAAATTAATCAATCTCATGTTTATAGAGCTCAACTCATAAGAGTTACTCTCTTAGGAATTAAAAAAGAAAAAAATACCATGTAAGCACAGTGTCTATACCATAGCTCAATGCTCTGTCCTTAATCACGATAATTTTGTTCATAAACTTTCTTTTCTAATCCTTTCACAGAGAGGAAGTCGTGCCAGTGTAAGCTTCCAGATCACGTCGGAGGTCCAAAGTGGAAGGTCCCCAAGGCTCTCCTTTTCTTCAGGGAATCTGACTCCAGCTACCTATGAAAACTCCAACATAGCGATTTATGAGGTAGGATATCCAACAGCTATCTAATCTGCTGCCTTCTTGGGTTTTAAAATGAGGCAGTCACATAGGACTTACTTAGTCTTTGTGCCAAAATATTGAGGCTTTTGGTAAGTCTTTCCTTTTGTTAAGTTTTTTTGTCCATTATCCCCTTACAGACTTGTTTGGTTGACATTTTTGACGATGATTTTCCTCGGCAACTAATCAACTTACTTCCAACTTCATTGATCTTTCAACACCACGTATTTACTATGAATGCGTAAAAAAGTTCGTGAGGCCCAAACACTTAACCATGTCACTCATTCCAGAAGACATAGATATAATAATAGAAGAAATGACTTCCTGAGTGAACTGTTTGTGATGGGATGTCTAGAGACATGCTTATATAGAGTAAGGCTTGGGGCAAGCTCTTCCCTTCAAATACTGCTTGTTCTTCCTTTACCTGTTATTCTCTGATATTACTGAAATCTTTAAAAAATTATTCATTTCTTTCCTTTTCTCAGCCTGTACTTCCTCTTGCAGTAAAAGCTTACCTTCTGATATCTAAAATAGAAATCCTTTTTATTTCACTTAAATTTCTGTCTTTCAAGCTTTAAGAGACCACCCCCAACCCCTTGTTCTAAGATACGGGAATTTGGCAACCAGAACAAATCTTGCATCAGTTAGAGAGACGAACTGTTTCTTCTCAGCAGGAAAGAGTTAAGCAGGGGGTAAAAGGGAAACTAGACTGCCTTTCTGTCCCTCCTAAGTAAGGCCTTCCCAGTATGGTTTCCTTGTTTTGTTTGAAGATACTCCCAAAAGCAGCAAACACTCTCAACTTCAATAGTAACTACAAAGAAAGTCCAAAACAGGCCAGAATGAGTTTTTAGGTTGTCCACCATTGGATTTTCCAAGTGAATGCTCTCCTTCATTGGATAAATAATTTATAGCTACATAAAAATGCCAAGATTAGCATGGCATATATTTTCTCAGTGTACCTGAAGTGTGTTGACTTAAATTTGGAGCAGGAAACCTCTGGACCTTGCCTTGAACTTAATTTAATCAAAGAGGAGATTTGATTCAAATGTAAACTTGAGGTATTGGGGAATTGACAGTTCTACTCTCTCAAAGACCAAAGGCAAGATAATCTCAAGATAATCTTCTGAATGTCAAATGGAATGGGGCTGATGGCTTTACAAATATATTGACATCTCTAAGATTCTGAAGTAAATCTCAATACCTAAGGCAGTCTCTTGGTTTTTCATCTGTAAATTGAGGGGTTGAACTAAAGTCTTAATCTTGCTGTTCATTAGAATCTCTGTGGGAAACTTAAAAAAATACCTATGCCCAGGCAGAGTAACTCTGATTCATTTGGTATATCATTGGTATTTCTTTTAAAAGTTCCCCTATATGTGCAGCCAGGGTTGAGAATTGCTGAACTAAGAGTAAGGCCTCTTCTGGCTCAGATATGCTATGATTCTCTGATTCTGTGGAAGAATTTATGTGTTTAATTGTGGTATGTTTTATTGGTGGAGCTGGAAGGTGATAGTGTAGAATTAAGAAGGGAGAAAATAAACATCTGTATATAATTGGCCTTTAAGAATTTGTCAGATATTTCCTCATTTTGGAAGGAAGCAGACAGTTGAGTTAGTTCCCATAATGACTGTTGTTGGTCAGTCAGATCATGGGTGTTTCTGAATTGTGTAGGCCAAAGGGGGACTTTATCTGCACAAAAGGAAGGAGTTGGTGAGAATAATACCACACCATGATGTCAAGATTAGGCTGATGGCAGGGTGCAAAGGAAGACAGTTGAAGCTAGAAAACTGCCTAGCTAGAGCTAAAGAGGACTCCGGGAGAGAGCAGTAGTCAATCGAATCAACAGACCAAACAAAGAGGTCCAGTGTGCCTTCTGAAACAGCCCTCTATTAGGAGTGTTTTAAAGATTCATTATCTAGTTTAGAATAAACCGAATTTTCATAAGAATTTTTACTGGAAGGTGTGGAAGTTCCAGACAATGTGCCTGTAGTAGCAGATACCTAATAACAGAGGACAGGCTTCTTTAGGACATGCCATAACATTGTAATACACTGACACAGATTCACACTTTGATGGGACACACAGATGCATAGCCTTCGGAACTGTACAGGAAAATCAGCCCTTATCTCAGAGATACTCTGTGAGATGTAAAAGGAAAGCCAGCTGAGCAGACTGCTGGGGAGAAAGAGCAATGACTGGCCGTTGCAATGGGGACGTGTCAGGATCTGTTCTAATAGCCACAATTTAGGGGAGAGGGGGTGAGGTGGGCAGTAGTGCAACCCTGACACACTCAGAGAGAACCCACTGAACTGATCCTCCCTCTTTATTCTCTGGCTCCTTCTATCCCTCAACCTCTCCCTGTGTTTTTCTCTTTGTCTCATTTCTGTCTCTCCCCCGCACACCCTCCCCATTCATTTCTCTTTTCCAGAGCCTTTTTTTTCTATCTTCCCACCTTCTATATCCCATATAGCTCTCTCTCCACTCCTCTCCTTTGCACCAACCATCTTTTCTCTCTCATCACAGAATTGGATCATCAAAGCTGAAAAGGACCTTAGAAATCATCTAAGTCGTCCAGCTCTATCAGTGAGGAAACTGAGGCTCAGGCCGATGAGGTAGCTACCCTAAGACCACCCCTGAATTTGAGGCAAAGCCAGGTCTAGAACTTAATTGTCTTGACTCTTAGTTAATACAACATGGCCTTAGTGCAAAACTGATGGACTTTAAATTACTTCTAAAAACTTTAGCGGATAGAGTTTGATGTTTCTTCCTCTTAATTAAAAAGTTAATGATGAGTGAAGTATTTTATCATTCTTTCTCTTAAAAGAAAAAACAAAACAAATAGTGCATGCGCGGTAAAGATAAAACCTGCCCATATCCTCCCTTTTCCTCATTACTCATAAAGTAGGATACACACAGACTTAATAAACATTTGCTTATAAAGTTCATGAGAATTGTTTAAATCTTTGAACAAACACACACAAATCCCCCAAACCAAAGAAAGCCCATGGGAGGAAAGAGCAACAAAGTGGGAGATGGAAGACCTTGGTTCTGTTACTACCTAACCTTCTGACCTTGGGCAAGTCATTTAATCTCTTCAGGCTTCAATTTCTTTAAATATGAAGCCCTCAAATTTGGTGATTTGGGAGGAAAAAAAGCTCTGCTTGACTACTTGTAAAAGTTAATAAGCAAGAGAGAAAGCGGACCCATATCGGCAATAGGGTGGACTCCAGGAAGAAGGTATTAGATACTGGCTATCGGCAGAGTCAGGGCTGCCAGTACTGATATTCAGGGTGTACACCGCACAAGGGAACCACTTCTAAGAGGGTACTATTCACATCGTAGACATATAGTAACTTATATGAGAGTGGTGCAGGAGTGAGCAAAGAGATTCTGGCCTCTCAGCCTAGTTCTGGAATGAGGTGGCGGACCTGACAAAGAGGCCTTACCTGGCAGGCAGGGCTTGGTGGTACGCAGAATACTGAAGCTGCTAGTGGAGTGTTTTCCCTGGTGTCTGGAGGATGTATGAGTCAACGAGAGTGTGGTACATGCACAGATATATACAGCTGGGGCTGCTGCCCAACATCACAGGGCTGCCACAGGCTGCAAAATAATATTCTCACTTTATTTTTTTACTTGAGGGAAAGCACCCTTTTCTAATTAGCACAAAGGTGCCATAAAGGCTAGCGGTGACCATGGTCCAAGTAATATAATTGCAAAGGTGCTGGGAAGGCTTTACTATATGCACATCAGTGTATAACCCACACATGGGCTGACTTTGTAAATTCCCAGTTAGAGTTTATTCTTTCAGATTAAACCTCAGCCTTTGATCCCTCTAAAGGGCAAAATCCTTTAGATTTTGTGGGGCCTTACAATGGGCCTTTCTAACCAGTTCCTAAGTGACTGTGATGTAACTGGTCTAGGGCCACACTCAGGGAATTGCTGGGCAAGAGACCAGGAAAGCTGCCTTTGGTACTTTGACCATTCTGCTACAGGCAGGCACTGGTCCTGGACTACCTTTCTGAATTTTGTGGGTGTGAGCCTGGCTGGCACAGTTTTGTTCGGCTGCTGAAGGTCTCTAGAAGCCATTTCCTAGTTAAAGGGTTTTGAGCTCCTTGGCCAGAAGATACCCTCTAAAACACAGTACGGCGAGTAACTCAGATGCCTGCAGCTCCCATTATTAGCCTTTGCCTCCGGCTGGTCTCCAGATGTAGTGCCACAGCTGGATATATTCCATAATAAGAGAGTGGCTACACTCTCTTATTCTCGGAATTTGACTGTACAGAGCTCTCTGCTTTATTATCTCTACTTGATGAAAAATTGGTGCAGCCTGAAATGGAATCTCCAGGCTATAGGTAATAGACATGAAAGCACTTTGAAGAGGAGAGAGCGCTGTGCAAATGTAAGGCATTATTATTATTATTACAGAGAAAAAGGAATCTATGATTTGCTTTTTTCAGATTTGGGCTGGACAGAAACTAAATAGGGCTTGGTGACTGATGAATCCTTGAGGCTATGCACGTAGAAGGAAATTATCTATCAGGCACTGGTGTTAAAGTGAAGACAGTAAAATAATTGTCGTTTTTGACTTGACAGCAGCCTTAGCAATAGCTGTTTTGTGCTTAAAAAGTCAGAAATAGACTTCTGAAAGAGTCTAGATTACTCTATTACTATGGTAGTACATTTGTACATCCAAATAAAAAATGTTTAATCGATGTTTAAGCCAATCAGTTTATGATTAAAGCATAACAGACCCCCCAAATGGCCTGTCCCACAAGAGAAAAATGGATCAAGGTAAATGCAGGAAACATTTGCTGCACTACATCTCCTGCACTACATCTCTCGACATAGACGCCTCAAGGCAGTGAGAATTGCAACCGCTAACCATCACCATTAATCACAGGAAACCTGGTGCTACATCACTTAGCTATGAATGAGTGAAATGACCTGGCACTTTCTGCAGTTAGTTAAGGAAGTCGTTGCAGAGAGCAGTATCATTTCTTTTATGGCATCTGCATCCCTGCAATTGTTTCCCTGCTTTAGTTAATTGGAATTTTAAACTTTAACTTCTCTGTGACCTCCTTTTTAGCTCCGAATACAGAATGTCCATGGGGTGGAGGGTGAGAGAGGAGGAACAACGCTTGTTTAGGTTGATGGTCTAACTATAAACTCTTCATGTGGAAAGGACATTGCTCTAAAGCTGCTGGCAACTAAGGCTCACCAACAATCTTTACCTTTTCTTTCTAGGGTGATTGGGTGTGGCTGAAAAAGTTCCCCTCTGGAGATTTTGGAGACATTAAATCCATCAAATCAAGTGCAAGTGATATGTTTGAAATGGTATGAGAAACCCTCTCTTATATATATTCCCACTGAAACCACCAATCCTTTCTCCAAAGTAACTAATACCAGCTGTTAGGAAGACCCTTTAACAGATCAGTGCAGGGAAACTATAGGGTAGCTACTGACTCGTTACGACTGTATGATGCAATGGCAAAAGTATGGACTCTGGAGTCAGAAAGACATGAAGGATTCACTTCTCAGCTCTACCACTTAAGAGATATATTAACTTGGGAAAGTCACCTAAACTCCCTGAGCTTTACTTTCCTTATTTGTAAAAGGAGTATATTAATGTCTACTTCCCAGGGTTGAGATAATACATGTAAAGCATCTTGCACGTTTCCTGACATATAGCTTCTTTGTAAAATGGTAGGTATCTGATTATTATTAAGTACATATCCCATAATCGTTCAAAATCTCCGTTTGTCAGGCCTGGAAAAGTCATCTGGTAATTTCTATTTACATAAGAAAAATGGTGATTTCCCAATCCCACCAATTACATTAAAAAAGTCCTTGGATAGTTTGTTTAAGGAAGCAGTCTGTACATAAGGCAGAGATGATGATGTTTCCTCTCAAACCATTTAAAATTGACTCCTCCTTGAACTTTGAGTTCATAAAAGATTTATGGAGACTGTCTCTGGTTCCTTCAGACTCATGAAAGTGGGATTTCTAGGAGATAATGATATATTTCTTCACATTTATGAATCAGGCCAGTTCAAATCAATCCAATAGGTTTGAATGAGACACCTGCTACATCCAGACTGCTGTACAAGTGAGAAAACAAGGGAAATGGGGAAATGGAAGAGGTACAGCCCATGAGGGACCCAATGTGCCCCATGGATCAAAATGAGTTGTTATGATTTGGTATTTCCCTTACATGTGGTTTTGATGCCTGGAGCTGAAGGAAAAATAATGAGAGATGAATCCAGAAGGGGGACTAAGGTCAGAGCTAGAATAAGCAGTTCCACACTGGTTTGATGATCTGGGATGCTAAACAGAGAGCTAGATCCAAAGTATGGAGCCAAACAAGGCCAAACCTGGGGGAGCTGATAAACTAGAAGTATGGAAATAAGAAGACCCAAGGTAGAGTGTGTCCATGATACCTTTTTTTGGGTAATTTAAAATTTTGACATAATTTCAAATTTGAAGCAAAGCTGCAAGAATAATTCAAGGAACTACTGTATATCCTACCCAGATTCAGCAATTGTTTACGTTTTGCCTGGTGCTTTTCATTCTCTATTTATAAATTTATGTACAGTCGGCCTTCAGAATCCATGTGTTCTGCACTCCTTGATTTAACCAAATTCAGATTGGTTGAACCTGCAGGTGCAGAGCCCACGGATACGGAGGGCGGGACTACTGTACTATTTTATTTTATTTTTGTTTTTTTTTAAGTTGACAAGTATTTATTACATTGTTCGATAACAACCAATATTATGTGTTAACTATTATTTTTTTAAAGGACAAAATCATGATTCTCGCACAAATACAAAATGAATACATGTCAAAAGTTTTGTTTAAATCATTAAATATATAAGGGAATCAGGAAGATATTACAACCACTTCAAGGGAAAATTCAAAGTACTGCTGTATCATTTTATATAAGGGACTTCAACGTCCATGGATTTTGGTATCCTCAGGGGTTTGGAATCAATCCCCAGTGGATACTGAGGGATGACTATATATTCTTTTTTTCTCAACCATTTGAGAGTAAAGTGTAGACATCGTGCCATTTTACCTCTAAATACTTCAGTGTTTATTTCCTAAAAACAAAGACATTCTTGTATATAACTATGGTATAATCATCAAAATCAGAAAATTTAGCATTGATACAGTAATATTATCTAAACTACTGCTCATATTTCAATTTTATCATTAGTCATAATACATTATAGCTAATTTTTTCCTGGGCCAGTTTCCAATCCAAGTTCACACATTGTAGTTGGTTGTCATGTCTTTTTAGTTGCCTTTAATCTGAAACAGAGTCTCAGCATTTTGTTGTTGTTGTTTTTCTTTATCTTGATATTTTTTGAAGAATTCAGCTGAGTTATTTTGTAGATGGTCCCTCAATTTGGGTTTTTTCCATGTTCTTCATGGTTAGATTTAGGTTATGCATCTTCAGCCAGAATGCTACAGAAGTGATGCATGTACTTTTCAGTGCTTTGTATTAGGAAGCACATAATGTTGATCGTCCCATTATTAGTGATATTAACTCTTATCGCTTGGCTTAGGTGGTGTCTACCAGATTTTGCCACTGTAGAGCTACTGTTATTTTTTCCTCATTGTAATTAATACATAATTTGTAGAGAGATACTTTGAGTCTGTATAAATATCCTGTTTTTTTGATCAAATTTTTACCTACTAATTTTAGCATCCATTGATGATTCTCTAACTCTAGCATTCTTTCTATGTTTATTTGTTGGCTCTGTATTGTAAGAAAGAGTCTTACCTTCTCTACCGTTTATTTATTTATTCATACATTTATACCAGTGGTTTTAATTTTATTCAATTATCTATCATTTATATCTATCTATCTATCATCTATCTATCTATCTATCTATCATCCATCTAATACCTCCAATTGTAATTGAATGTCACAGAGTTCATTCTATCCTTTCCCTTTCCGTATTTGTAACTCCTTTCTCCAACAGTTAGAAAACTGGCTCCCATTATCCTCGTGACATCTTTTTGTGTCCCCTTACTAACTTGTGTTACTATGTCAGGTGCAGATAGTAACTCAATTCTAGGGTGAAGGCCAATTTTCCAGAATTTACCATGTGAAAGGCCCTAATTCCTTTCTAGTACTTTTATGAAGCAGAAAGTGGATCTGACGATGCTATCACTGTGAATCCAGCACTGCTTTGACTACTATGTGCCTTCATGATTTTAAAATTTTGGGACTGAGTATCAGGGGCCAGACTGGAAAACACATCTTGGTGAGCCAGCTATAGAAGGGAGTCGTGTACAGTCAGATAGATATTCCTTAAAGGGAAACAGCTGGAGTCAGAAGGCCAAAGGACTGATGACTTCCAACATCTTTTAGGGTCCCAACTTCTGCAAAGATGTATGCAGGAAAATCAGGCTGTATCTATCTCCCAGTCTCATGTTCTTTCCCATCATCTGGAACTGAGTGGCATACTCCTTGTACCTTCTAATATGTTGGCTATTTAGTTCCTTGCCATATAATCTCTAATCATCTTCTCTTCCATTTCAATTTGGCCACCCACTACTATCATTATACCTTGGGGTTTGTCATTATCTATAATTGCTACTGAAAATGCTTCACTTCCAAAATCATAGATTCAAACATCACACTCTCTGGCTATAGCCTTCTCTTCTTTCAACTGTGCCTATATTTTACATTGGGTCTTCCTGTCTACTGACCTCTACTTTCTCCCATCCCACAAGCCCTTCTTTTATCTTTTTTCATGCCCACCTTAGATTTCATAATTGACTGTTTGAACACATTCTTATTTCTGTCTTTTTGGACACACTTATAAAACTCATATTCAGGATGACCCTAACTCTTAACTTTCTTTGTGCCTGCATCTGAACAGCTAAGTATTATGGCAGAAAGTCATGCAACAAGGTATATTGTTTCCATCTTAAAATGTCCCTTAAAATTATCCTTTAAGTCCATTATAATACTTCATTAGTTAATTCACTTTCTACAACCTGTATTTCAGAGCTTCTCCATTTTTCTTAAAAGTCCAATGTTCTCTTCCTCTATTTTTACTGTTACCATCCTGGTCCAAGCCACCATCATCACCCACTAGAGCTACTGCAATTGTCTGTTTTTTTTTTTTTAAAGAGACAGTTTAGTTTTTAGAGCAGTTTTAGGTTCACAGAAAAATTAAGCCTCCCCCACTATCAACATCCTGAACCAGAGTGGTACATTTGTTATAATCCATGAGCACACATTGACACATCATTATCACCCAAAGTCCATAGCTTACATTAGGGTTCAGAGGGTAGTACATCCTATGCATTTTGACAAATGCATAATGATGCATCTACCATTATAGTAACATACAGAATAGTTTCAATACCCTAAAAATCCTCTATGCTCTGCCTATTCACACCTTCCTCCCCCTAAACCCTAGCAACCACTGGCAACTGTCTTTACACATATCCACTTTTATCACTGTCAAATATTTTCTCCACATTGTAATCTGAATCAAAATCAAACCTGATCTTGTCAGTTCTCTGCTTGAATCTCTTTAATTCATTTCCTATTGTTCTCTTTGTGTGGAGATTTTAAATTACAGATTCAATTTCTTGAATAGATATTGGACTATTCAAACTTTCTATTTCTTCTTATACCTGTTTCAGTAAGTTATGGCTTAAAAGGAAGTTGTCCATTCCATATATGTTGTCGAACTTACTGGCATAAAGTTGTACATAATATGCTCATGCAATCTTTTAAGTAGCCTTAGGATCTGTAGTGATGCTCCCATTTTCATTTCTGATATTGATAATTTGTGTTTTCTCTTTCTTGATCAGTTTTGCTGGAAGATTATCAATTTTATTAATCCTTTCCAGAAATCAACTTTTGGCTTTGTTGCTTTTTCTCTATTGTATGTCTGCTTTCTATTTCATTGATTTGTATTCTGGTTATTTCTTTCCTTCTAGTTTCTTTGCTTTTAATGTGTTGTTCTTTTTCTAGTTTTTTGAGCTGGAAGTTTTTATAGTTGATTTTAACCTTTCTTAGTTTCCAATACAGTCACTTAAAGCTAGAAAACTCCCTTTAAGTACTGCTTCAGCTACATCCTGGAAGTTTTTCTTTTCTTTTAAAAAACTTTTATTATAGAAAATAACAAACACATACAAAATAAACAGAATGATATAAACAAACTCCATACGCCCGTCTCCCAACTTCAACAATTATCAACATTCTACCATTATTATTTCATCTCTACCTCCACCCACTTCTAGCATCTCTAACTTGGTTATTATTGTTGTTGTTGTTATTTTGCAGTTCTGTATTTCTGAGGTACAATTACACGCATTGAAATGCTCATATCATAGATATATAATTTTGATGAAGAGATATGCCCATATAATCTAGACTTCTATTATGATATAGAATAGGGGTCAGCAAAGTTTTTACATCCTGGGAGCTAAGAATGTTTTTTACATTTTTTAAGGGTTGTAAAAAAAGAAAACAAAGACTATGCAACAGAAACTATACATGATCGGCAAAGCCTAAAATATTTACTATATGTACAGAAGAGAATTGCTGACCCCTGATATAAAACATTTCTTTCTCTCAAGAAAGTTCCCTTGTGTTCATTAGTAAATTATTGCGTCCCCCCCGCAACCAAAGAAAACCACTGTTCTGGGTTCTTGGTCTATCTTGCATTAATTTTGCTTATCCTATAACCTCATATAAGTGGAATCATACAGCATACTGACTGATTCATTCGTGTTATTGTGTGTATAAATAGCTTGCTCTTTTCATTGCTGAGTAGTAGTCAATTGCATGAATATAACACAATGTAATTATCTATTTTCCTGCTGATGGGCATTTAGGCTGGTTCCAATTTTGGCTATTGTGAATAAAACTGATATGAGTATGCTTTTTATGTCTTTTTATGGACACATATTTTAATTTCTCTTGGGTAAATACCTAAGAGTGGAATTTCTATGTTGAAATATAGTATATGTTTAACTTTATAAGACACTATCAAACTTTTCCTATTTTAATTTCCTACACACAAGTTATGAGAGCTCCCTTTACATCATCACCAATGATGTAATCTTGTCAGTCTTTTTGGTTTTAGTATTCTAGTGAGTTTCTATGGGTATCTCATTGTGTTTTTTTAATTTTAAATTATGATAAAATGACAGAAATTACCATCTCTAAGTGTTGAGTATATTCACATTTTTTGGCAACAGATTGTCACAGCTTTTCTCTTGCAAAGCTGAAACTCTGTACCCATTAAACAAAACTCTCCTTTTCCCCACTCACCCTCAATGCCTGATAACCACCATTCTATTTTCTGTTTCTATGAATTTGACTACTTTAGATACCTCTTTTTGTCACTGGCTTATTTCACAGTATAATGTCTCATTGTGTTTCGAAAAGACATTTTTTGTTTACGTATAATTTGATGAATGAATTATCTGTTCAGTGAATTTTGATAATTGCATATATTGCATATACCTGTGTAACCACTCCCCAAAACAAGATACAGAATATGTCTATCACCCCAGAAAGTTCTCTTGTTTCCCTTCTCAGTCATTTCTTTTATCCCAGAGGCAATCATTGTTCTGATATCTATCATCATGAATTAATATTTTTTTCTGTTCTTGGATTTCGTATAAGTGGAATGATAGACTATATACTCTTTTGTGCCTGACTTTCTTCTCTCAACATAGTATTTTTAAGATTAAATCCACATTTTTGCAGGTATCAGTAGCAAGCAGTTCATTTTTAAAAATTTCTGAGTAGTATTTCATTTTATGAATATATCACAATTTGTTTATAATTTTCCTGCTGATGAACATTTGTCTGGGTTTCCAGTTTTTTTGCGTTATGAATAAGACAACTATAAATATTTGTTTAATTATGAAAAAACACATAACATAAAATTTACCATCTTTATTTTTTTATTTTTTATTTTTTTTGTGGTATGCGGGCCTTCCTCTGCTGTGGCCTCTCCCGTTGCGGAGCACAGGCTCCGGACGCGCAGGCTCAGCGGCCATGGCTCACGGGCCCTGCCACTCCGCGGCATGTGGGATCCTCCCATACCGGGGCGCGAACCCGGTTCCCCCGCATCGGCAGGCGGACGCGCAACCACTGCGCCACCAGGGAAGCCCCACCATCTTTATTTTTAAATGTACAATTCAGCAGTGTTAAATATACTTGCATTGTTGTTAAACACATTGCCAGAACTTTTTCAATTTGCAAATATAAAACTCTGTACCCATTAAATAGCAGCTCACTTTTTCCTCCTCTCCCTATTCTGGGTTAACCACCATTCTACTTTCTGTTTCCATGAATATGACTACTTTAGACACCTTATATAAATGGAATAATATAGTATTTGTCTTTTTGTGACTGGCATATTTCACTTAGCATAATGTCTTCAAGGTTCATCCATGTGGTAAAGTATGAATAGATTTCTTTCCTTTTAAAGGCTGAATAATATTCCATTTTATGTTATTCATTCATTTCTTGATGGACATTTGGGTTGCTATGAATATGGGTGTGCAAATATCTCTCTGAGATCCTGCTTTCAATTCTTTGGATATATACCCAGAAGTGGAATTTCTGGATCATATTGTAGTTCTATTTTTAATTTTTTGAGGAACCTCCATACTGTTTTCCATAGCAGTTGCATCATTTTACAATCCTACCAACAGTACACAAGAGTTCTAATTTCTCTACGTCCTTGCCAACACTTGTTATTATCTGGTTATTTTTTAAAAAATTTATAGTAACCACCCTAATGGGTGGGAGATATCATATTGTAATTTTGATTTGCATTTCTCTGATGATTAGTATGTTGAGTATTTCTTCATAGGCAACTATAAACATTTTTGTCCAAGTATTGATATTTTTGTGAACATATATTTTCACTTCTCTTTAGTAAATACTTAAGAATAGACAAACTGGGTCATAGAGTAGATGTACGTATAACTTTATATGAAACATCTAAACAGGTCTCCAAATTGGTTACAATATTTTACACTCGTGTCAGAAATGTACAAACATTCCAGTTGCTTTAAATTCTCAGCAACATTTGTCTTTTTGATATTTGCCTTTCTACGGTGTATAAAACGTTATCTTATTGTGGTTTTAATTTGCATTTTCTTGATGACTAATGTTATTGAGCATCTTTTCATGTGTTTATAATTCATTTGTATATCTTCTTTTGTGAATTGTCTGTTCACGTTTTTGCCCATTTAAAAAAATTGAGAGTTTTGCCTTTTAATTGTTGAAAAGTAGACGTTCTTTATATAACCTTTCTTTGGTCAGGTATATGTTTTACAATATGTTTTCTCAATCTGTGGATTGTTTATTTAATGGTTTTGATGAGCAAAATTTTTAATTTTGAGGAAATCCAATTTATGATTTTATTTTGTGGCTTGAAAATCTTTGCCAATTCCAAGATTTTAGATTTAGGATTATGATCCATTTTGAATTAGTTTTTGTGTATGGACTGAGATAGTGGTCATGGTTAAATTTTTTTTTTCCATAGCGATATCCAGTGTTCCAGTAACAATTACTTTAAAAAAGGCTTTCCTTTCTCCACTTAATTAACTTTTCAACTTGGTGAAAAATTAACTGACTATATATGTGTGGGTATATTTTTAGACTCTCTACTCTATTTCACTAACTCATTAGTGTACCCCACTGCCAATATCACACTATCTTGATTATCACAGCTCCAGAGTAACTCCTATAGTTAAGTGGTGTAAGCTCCCGCAAGTTGTTCTTTTTCAAGATTGTTTTGGATAGGGTAGTTCATTTTAATTTTCAGTAAGTTCTTGAATAAACTTGTCCATTACTTCAATAAAGCCTTCTGGAATTTTTCATAGGGGTTATATGAATTTATAAATCAATTTAGGGAAAATGGACATCTTAACAATACTGAATCTTCCAGTCCATTAATGTGGTATAGATCTTCATTTATTTAAGTTTTCCTTAACTTTTCTCATCAATGTTTTGATGCTATTATACAATACTGAGTAGAAATGGTGAAGGAAGACATCCTTGTCTTGCTCTTGACTCTAGAGGAAAAGAATTTAATGTTTTACTCTTGGGTTTGATGTTACCTGAAGGTTTTTTCACACATGTCCCTTTGACTTCTGATTTTCTGTGAATTTTTTTCTTTAATCATGAAGAGGTTTTTGTATATTCTCTGACTGCCTACATAAGTTTATCTTTAGATTTTAGGAGTTTAATTATGATGTGTCTAGGTGTAGTTGTCTTCATCTTGCCTGACCTCTCTAGTATTTATCACATTTTCCTGAAATTCCTTCTGGTATTTATCTCACTTCCCTGAAACTCTTCCTGTGGTGTTCATAATGTTGTTCTAAATAAGCCTTTCTCCACTTCTCTAGCCTCATTTCTAAGTCTTTATGCAGGATGTTCTTCCTTTCCCATTTTAAAAATGTTGATATTCCCCCCCCTTTTCTTTTTATTTTATATGCTTCCCTTGGGTTATCTCATCTACACCCATTAATTTCATCTACCATTTACATGTTTACAATTCCCAAGTCTATTTATCTAGAGCACACTGTCTCCTTGGAATAGTTCCACCTTGATGTTCCACAGGCACCTCATTCTTAATATGTCTCAAACTGAATTAATCAGCTGTCCCCATCACCCAAAATTTGCTTTCCCACTGTCTTAGGTCAGATTCTCTAAAAGCTGAGCCTGAGATGGAGATTCTTGTTCAAATTACTCATTGAGAGAATCCTCTCAAGAGAAAAGGAGTGAGGTTGCAGGATAAGGCAGAAGAAAAAGCTCGGCAAGTATGTGATCTCAGCTTGAGACTAGCTTCAGTATGATTTTACGGGAGAAATACTGGAGCCCAAGTTAAACCATGAGTTCCACTTTGAGGTGAGGGAGTTGAACTTTTGTACCTTTCCCAGTCAGTCAATCATTAGCTGAGGTCTGTGGGTGGGCCTTAACCTTTCAAGTAAGATAGCTCCCCTTTGGCTTAGCCTCTAGGACAATTTTCCAGAGAATGGAGCAACTGTGAGTTACCAGCTAACATTTACAGCAGCTACAGGATGCACTGTAAAGGGGATATAGGTGGGGCGCCAACATATCTACTACTAAAACATCCCTGAATTTCTTATATTGATGTATATCACTGCCATCTACCCAGGAATCCAAGTAGAAATCCAGAAGCAATAATGGAGCCCTTTTCTCTGTCATCCCCCATTAAAAAGTAATAATAATAGATAACAATTATTGAGTGACTGTAATATTAATTTCGAATTCTATAGCACGGTTCTCAAAGCTTCACAAGATGTGGCTCCTGTCTAACTCTCCAGACTTTTATAAATTTATTTATTTATTTATTTATTTTTGGCTGCGTTGGGTCTTCGTTGCTGCACACGGGCTTTCTTTAGTTGTGTTGAGCGGGGGCTACTCTTTGTTGTGGTGCGCAGACTTCTCATTGCGGTGGCTTCTCTTGTTGCAGAGCACGGGCTCTAGGTGCACGGGTTTCAGTAGTTGTGGCATGTGGGCTCAATAGTTGTGGCACGTGGGCTCTAGAGTGCAGGCTTAGTAGTTGTGGCTCACGGGCATCGTTGCTCCATGGCATGTGGAATCTTCCCCGACCAGGGCTCGAACCCATGTCTCCTGCATTGGCAGGCGTATTCTTAACCACTGCGCCACCAGGGAAGCCTATCTCTCCAGCCTTGTGTCTCATATTCTTTCCTTTGCATTGTTTTCTGGCCACCCTAAACCTGTTGCAATTTCCTCAGCATAACATGCTCTCACTCTCAACCCCTCCCACCATGTCACCTTCACATGGTCAGCTCTTACTTGCGCTTCATGATGGTCTAGACGTTACCTCCTCAGGGAAGCCAGATTTCCCAGGCTGAATTAGATACTTACCATCTGAACTCTACTGGCATCCCGTTCTCCCATAAGAAACTCCCATTCTCCCATAAGAAACCCCCATTCTCCCATAAGAAACCGTTTCACAGGGAAATACAGCTCTCAGTTTGTTTGTCTATCACCCTTCTTTAAATGTGAGCTCTTTCAGGATATTGATTTCATTTTGTTTATCTCTGTATCACTAGCACGCAGTCCAATGCCTTGGACATTGTTGAGACCCACTAAATGCTTCTCACATTAGTGGAAAAAATGAATGGATACAAAGGTAAAATGTAGTCAAAATTCGAAGTGTTTCTTCTGAAACAAATTTTGTAAGCTTTAGCCTGATGTTTATGTAAGCTATTTATTTTAATAGATGCTGCACAGATGAATATTCACGGAAAGACAATCTATTCCACCTCTTACAGTACTAACCTCTTTGGTATTCCTGGGTCACTGAGCTCCGCTCCACAGTGTCCCTAAAGAATCAGGAAGAAGGCCCCAGCTCCCACTGAGACAGAACAGCTGTGACTCTCTTCTCTCCCTCTGTTTCCAGATGAAGGACCTACGTCATGAGAATATTAACCCTTTAGTGAGCTTCTTCTATGATTCAGGGATGTTTGCCATTGTGACAGAATTCTGTTCCCGAAGGAGCCTGGAAGACATACTGACAAATCAGGATGTGAAACTAGATTGGATGTTTAAATCCTCACTCCTGCTGGATCTCATCAAGGTTAATGGAAAGACTGAAAATCCAAGATTTTCCCTGTAGATTAGAATTTCAATATGTGGGGCTGTTTCACTTTCCTTGGGCCATTGTGATGCTGTCACTCCTCCACCTCCCTTCCCTGTGTCTGCCCTCACTTCTTCTCATAGCCCCTTTGTCCATATCTGTTATAAGGTCCTGATACAGAAAGAATTTGCTTGCTCCTCACCTGCTCCCCCCGTTTGAGGGCCAGATTTGTCTTTACTTCCTATAGCTATTGAGCACTCTTCTGCCTTAAGCAATCCTTTCTTCCATCCCATTTCTCTGCCTTCTGGATGTGGGAACGTGCTCATTCCCAGGCTCTTTGGTTCTGCTTAGCCCCATCTCCTGGCTTTCACGTTCTAAAAGGTGGTTCAGTCTAGAACTAGGTGATGGGTCTTTGCATAGGTCTATACCATAGGTATAGATGTGGAACTCAGCATGACCAGAAAGCCAAGAGACCGTCGGTTCTATCAGGCAGCACCTCCATTCTCAGAGGCAAGGACTATTAACAGCCAACGGGGTTCACAGATGGGTCCATGGATGGGCTTCAGTGGAGTCTATGAACTCCCTAGAGTGATATGAAAATTGTATCTATGTGCACTGATAGTGGGCTGATTTGGATAGCTAATAGTCATTGAGCCTCCTGTATATTAATCACAGTCTTGACCCTTGTATTGTGGCCTAACTCTTTTCAAGGTAGCCTTATAGACATTATCTCATTCCAATTTTCCATAAAAGAAGTGTGATTATCCTCCTTTTACAGAGGCTCAGAGAAACTAAATGAGGTTTTTGTTATATAGTGTCTACCACACATAGATACTCAATAAACATTTACCAGCTGGCTATTAAGTGGCAGAGCTAATAATAGAATCTAAATCTCCTAATTCCTATTCTAATACTCTTTCCACTCACTTTGTAAGCAAAGTCCCGTGAGTTAAGGGAGGGTCCTCTAAATGAGTCCTCTCAGACCCGTGACGAATGAAACCCAAGCATTAGACATCTAGGGAGAAATCTCCCCCACTATAGACTCTGCTTGGAAGTACTGGGAACTACAGAATTTCCTAGGGTGTAAGATGTAAAGCATACAAATACAAAGGGGTGTCAGGCGGCAAAATAGAGCCAGATACTTAAAAGGACTCAGCATAAACAGTCCCGAGATGACTGCACTAGAAAATGGATGTATTTATATGTGAATGATTAAACCCATCTGGTAAAGTCCTGGTAGATCACATTTGAATGTCATATAAGGTTGCCAAGCAAACTGTAGCAGTCAATATCAGCTTTCTTGCTTTCAGCTTTCTTTTTTATTGTCTATTTTTAATTAAAAATATATAAAAATAAATTGTATATATTTAATATAATTTAATATATTTTATATAAATTATAAAAATAAGACATTTCTGATTATAAAAATAATGCATTCAATTAACTTTAGAAATCAAGTGATATAAATATATTGGGAAAATACTGACAAGTACTCAATCCTCCTTCATATCTCCCCCCCAAATTAATCACTGTTGACAATTTGGTGATTAGCCTTGCAATTCATTTTTTGTGTATTTACATACATTATAGATTTTGTTTGTTGTTTAAAATACATACTGTCACATAGTTCTGCAACTTACTCCTTTTCACTTACTTTATGGCTTAGATATGGTTCCCTATCAGTACACACAAATTGATCTTATTATTTTTAATTGGTGCAGAATATTCCATAGGTTGGATGCACCACAATTTGGACGTCCCTTCTTGATAGATATTTATTATACATCCAATTATATAATATAAAGCAGAGCTGCAAGGAGCATTCTTGTGTATGTGCACATGTGCAAGCATCTTTGGAGAAGTAGAATCCCTAGGTCACAGGGTACGCATACTTTCAATTTTGATAGCTATTTCCAAATTACCCACCCAAAAGGCTGTACCAATTTCCATTCCTGCCAGTAGTAGATGAGAGTTTGGCTAGACCTTTTGGGGGAAAATCAGAATCTTCAAATTCTTGGCAATTATATATGTATAGATCTATCCTGTGTTTTAAATGTCAATAAATCTTCCAATAACACACAGTTCTTTATGCCCACAAGATATGATTCTTCATCAAAACGTAAAATTTTAGCGCTGGAAGGGAGCTGGAAATGATTCTTGTTGTCAAAGTTTTGCTTTGCCTGCGTGTAAGAGAAAAAGGCTGAATTCTAGATCATAATAGCTCATGCCATTAACAATCTCAGAAAGTGGCTCTAAAAGCACAAAATAGTTAAATAAGTTGCTAAATAAATCCTGTTTGTATCATCTGCAGGGCATGAAGTACTTACATCACAGAGAGTTTGCTCATGGGAGGCTGAAGTCTCGGAACTGTGTGGTAGATGGGCGTTTTGTACTCAAAGTGACAGATTATGGCTTTAATGACATCTTGGAAACGCTAAGACTCTCCCAAGAGGAACCTTCTGCGGAAGGTAAGCGATGTATTGTACCCTTCTGATGCACACAAGGTAACTCCAAAGTTCAAATGAGAACATGCCCTGAATTAAAGCCTCAGGCTGATTCAACTCCCCACTTTTGTTGAAAAGCAGCCTCATTTCCAAGCCAAAGGAGTTGAATGAAGTCTGCAGGCTCTGTAATCTCAGCACAGCCAAGCCTTCTGAACAAAGCCAGTGCAATAATGTTGAGTTCCTGCTGTGGCAGGATTAGGTTATATTGTGTGGAGACCCCAGGTGTCCCTGGAGGAACTTGCTGAGCGCTAGGCACACAGTAGGTGCTCAATAAATACTTGTCAGATTGAATGGAAGGTAATTTGGTAGCTAGACTCCCACAAAGCCCATTCTGGAATGGGATGTCACTAGAGCCTACCCTCACTGTCTCTGTCAGAGAGAAAGAAGCAAGGAGGGGGGGTCGCCAGCAAGTAAATGCTCTGTGGGTTGTGTGGGATGGCTTCAGACCGAACTATGGCCTTCTAGTAAATCAGTAGGCATGCCTGTAATGTCCACTTTGTGTTTTTGTCTTCTATTTAGTGCACCTGTGGCAACACCAAACAATGCCTGTAGAGGTCATGACAGATCAAAGAAATAGAAATCTGAGATGAGGCTTGGGAGTGGGTGATTGAGAACTATGAGGGAATGAATTGATGGAAGGGAGGGAGGAAAAAAGAGAAAGAGTAAGAAGGAGAGAAAATGAATAGGGTTAAATACATATAGGAAATTTGCACATTAAAAGTTTTAACTGGTTAAAAAAAAAAGTTTTAACCGGTAGTGCAAGGGGGAAGAAGAGAAATAATGACACAAAAACACAGAGAAACAGACAACCCAGAAGAGACACAGAGAGGGAGAGATGCAAAATGACAACATATACTCATATTCTTAAAATGATCTTTGGTGTTATCAGTTTTAAAATTGCTGACTTTATAGGAGAAATAAAGAGTGGAGGACACAGAGAGACACATGCACGGATAGAGACACAGTCCAGTCATCAGTGGCATCATCTTTGAGCTTTACAAAGCTAGTGGAATATGAAATTTTAGGGAGTCATCTGGTCCAACTTGCTCATTTAACAGATGAGACACCTGAGTCTCAAGATTTGCCCAAATCGTGCAGCTACTTAGCAGCAAGCAGTTCCAGGAATTCAGTTCCGATCTTCTGAAGACTAGCTCCTACACCCAGCTAAATTAAAACATTTAATAACAATTTCCTCTTTCTCTGCCCATCCATGCTTTGAAGGACTTGAAGCTCCTGGTAATCACAAGAGAAACATGTGCTATTGTCTTCCTCTGTGTCTCTGTTTCTCTGTCTCTCTCTTCCTCTTTCTCTCGTGCACCTGTTCTTGTTGACAACTTAGTCGTATGGTTATTATTTGGCTAATCCCAATTTGAAAGCTTGGAGTAGTTGCCTGGTGTTAGCGCTAGGATGTTGGGACGACCGCTGTAGAGTGGGAAGCACTTAGCTTCCTGTCAAAATTACCCATCTATAAAAGAAAAAACACAATGTCCAGCTTCCCAGAATTCCATTGAATTCACAGGTTGGCTACTTTCAAACTTAAGAAACTCTGGTTTTAGAGTGAGGAAAGGATAGCTGCAGTGGGTGTTTTTCATTTTTATTTTTATTTTATTTTATTTTATTTTATTTTTGGTGGACTGTGTCTGTCTCTTTCCCTGTTTCTCCCTCTTAACGTTTCATTCCATTCTCCAAATTGCAAGGGCAATCTGGATGCTCAATCCATTCTTCACACACTGCAGCCAGAGGGAGTTTCCCAAACTACAAATCTGATCATGTTACAACTGTGCCAAAATTCACTGAATGGCTTCCCCTTGCTCTTAGGATAAAGTTCAAACTCCCTTACGTGGCTTACAAGCCCTTCATGGTGTGGGCCGTGAGGACCTCTTGTGCTTAACCACTCCCTCCTCTGTCTCTATGCTCCAGCAATGCTGACTGCCTTCCAGTTGTTTATTTGCACCAGGCTCTCTCTTACTTCCAGAACTTCACACATGCTGTGCCCATTGCTTGGGACATTCTTCCCTTCCTACTCTGTTACCCACTCATCTGAGTCTGGCTAAATTCTCCTTCTCCCACAGGGCTCAACTTAAATACCACTGATTCAAGAGACTTTCCATGGCCCCTTAGGCTTGGTTAAATTCTCCTCTTTATGATCCTTTAAGGCTTTGAACTTTGTTGTAATACCACATTTTGTTGGTATTACATGTTTTATTAGCTGTCTTCTCTCCCTCCCCAAACTGTAAGTTTTGTGAAGGTGAGAAACAGGTTTGCCTCCCTCGGTGCCTTTCACCATACTTGGTGGAGTAAATGTTTATTGAATCAATGAATGGATGAAATAAAATAAAATAAAGAAATTTGCTGCTCCCTACCTTAGATGACAGGGCTAATAGAATCTTATAATTAGAAGGCCCTTGGAGATCATCTGGCTCAATTTCCATTTTACAGATGGGGAAGCTGAGGTTCAGAAAGGTGAGCTGATTAGTGACCAAGTTGAGATTGTGAACCCAGGTCTCTTGACTTCTACCCTGTGTTCTCTTGTACCACACCACACTGGCTCTCCAAGGTTGATTTATCACCATAGCAGGGCTCAAGAGTTAGTAGTAGCTCCAGCAAACACAAAACAAGCCAAAGTGATTTTTCTAGTTTTTTTTTTTTTTTTTCCTGAGAGTTCAAGTCTAATGGTAGGTAGTGGCTCTTACTTGGCTCTGGAGTGGGAATGGGAAATGGGGGCAGGTTGTAAGTGTATTCATTACTGCCCACTCTCAATTACATAAGTATAGTGCAGATAAAGCCTCATTTTAGCCATTAACAACATACATGTAAGTGCTCTCTGAAAATACTGTTTGGTAGTGATTGTATTTAATAACCCAGCTTTTTACCAGAGAGTCATGTCCTCTTTTCCCTTCTTGTGCTTTTTTTTTTTCCTTCTTGTGCTTTTAAATGTGCAGGGAGAGAGGATGCCAGGAAGAAGCAGCTGCATACCATTTTCCCTCCCCACAAAACCGTATGCCTGAAATCCCATGGTCAGAAATGTATTCCTTTGACTAAAGTGTTATTCAAACTTTTTGGCTTTATTTGCAAATATCAGTTCTCCTAGGCGAGGAGACAGAAGGGCAAAACCACTATAGTGAGCGTATCAGAGACTCTCACAGGGGTGGTGGGGCAGGCGAGTTGGGGGACAAGGCCTGGGGACACCTGGAGGACAAAGAGAGATGAGTATGTGATTGGGGGTGAGGCTAGAATTCCCTGTTCCACCATTTTGATCAGAGTTGGCTCAAAGTAAGAATTTCCAGGGTGAGTTTCTCTTTCCTGGGTTTCACTAACAAACCAAAATCATCTCTGACCTTTTATCCTCCTTCCTGCTTCACAGGACCTTGTCCTTTGGGCTCCCTTCCCAATACCCCAAATTTGACAAGATGAAAAGTTAGCCAGCGCTTTCCCCATGCCACCTTCACCCTCAGGAGGCACTCTTTTCCAGCCTCCCTATCTGGACATCAACCTGCTGTTTACTCCACCTCTCTCCCCTCGGAAGAGCACATTGGGCCTATCCCCCAGCCCTGTCCCTTCCCTGTCCATTGTAGCCTACTTATGTATCACGTTTCCCATCCTGCTGCTGTCGCCCCTGCCCCCATTCAGGCCCCTTTCACCTTGCCTCTGGCTCTTACTGTAATAACTTCCTAGCCAGTCTCCCTGATTCCAGCCTCTCTCCTTCTTCAATCCAGTTTGTGCAGGTTGCCAGATTAATCTTGCCGAACACGGCTTTCATCAAATCCCTCTCCAGCTCCAGCACCCCTACTGCCTTTTGTATTTGCTCCAAATGCCTTCATTTGGCTCTCAGGGCCTCTCACCTTCTGCCCTCATTCTTCCAGCCACCCTCCCTCCCCCACTTCATCAACCCCGTTTCTCATTTCTCATTATTCCTTAACAGAGCCCTTCTCTTCAGCCAAGCTAATCTGCTTACCAGCACCCCCATCCACAATTTGCTCCTTTCTACCTCTTGTTCTTTTGCACATACTGTTCTTTCTCCCTGCAAAGCCCTTACCCTGTCGTCGGCTCTAGGAAACTGCATCCTTGACCTTCTTAACAAGCTCCTTTAAGATTTAACTTTTCCGGGAAGACTTCCTGGATTAATTTGATCAGCTCAGTTTTTTTATTAGCTTGAACTTCATGGAATTGCCAATATTGAACCATTTTTGATCTACAGAAATGGAATTTCATATGGTTCAATGTGAAGCATTCCCTCCAACTTTTGACTACTCAATTTATATTATTAACTGGTATTTCTTTATCTATTGCTTAAGGGGCTCTCACCCCAAATTTCTGAGTCTCTGCCATAACTCTCTGAAAGCAGAGATAATATCTTTTTTTCCCTGTTCGGGTCTGAAATGCAGCAGAGCACACAGTGGGTGCTCAATATTGGCTTTTAATAGATTCATTTCCTTACACTATATAGTGGCCCTCATCACTATCTCTGTTGTATTGCAGTTAGGGGTACACGTGTGTGTCTTGCCCACTGGTCTGTGAACTCTGCAAGGGCAAAGGCAAGGGCTAATTCATCTCTGGCACTGTCCCTGTCCCTAGCACAGTGCCTGGTGCATAGTAAATCCTCAATAAATATTTGCAGAGCTGAGTTGAAGGAACTGCTGCACCCTTTGCTCTGTAAGGAACAGAGGAGACTTGGGGATCCTCTAATCCTCTTAGAGAAGACCTGGAGAAAGCAACTTGTGACTCCTCGAGCCCCAGCACAGTCAAATTATCAGACACATAGAGATCTCAGCACACAGCAAATCCATGGCAACCAGTCGGGCAGTGCACTCGCCTTTCCCTGGAAGCCTGCCAACTGCTACTTGCAGGCTCAAGAGAGCAAGAAAGTCGGCACCGGATGATAGTTTTTTTATTTCGAGCTTCTCTGCCCTTCCACACACCTCCGCTGTGTCTGCCTGCGTGGTCCTGGTGTGGGGAAAGTAGTATGCTTTCTCTGAGAGTAATTCCTTAGATTCATAAATTCAGACTCCAGGGGGAGGGGGGGGCGCGGAGGCACTAGCATGCCAGTCTGTCTTAATAAAAATATAAAGCAGTCAATGAAACACAGCACCCTTGGAGCCCTCGAGGGCATTGCAAATGCTGTCAGTTAATCCTCCCTGTATTCATTGCACAACGCTTTCTTTTCAGAGTTGCTGTGGATGGCCCCTGAACTGTTGAGAGCCCCAAGGGGCAGCAGGTTACGTTCTTTTGCAGGAGACGTCTATAGCTTTGCCATCATCATGCAAGAAGCGATGGTCCGGGGCACCCCATTCTGCATGATGGATCTGCCTGCCAAAGGTAAGCGGGAGGTGAGAAAAGGGTACCAGGAGCCCACCATGACCTAGGTCATCAGGCCAACCCAGGCTGCTGCGATTTGCCAGAAGAGTGAACACGATTCCGTGTTTGTGCTAACTGCCCCCTGGTCTGCAAGCAGCCCTTGTTGTGTGCAGGTGGGACTTGGAGCCAGACAGCTTTAGGCATTTGGAAGAAATAACTCTCACCCAAGAGGCTGGTCCTTTGCCAAACTGTGACATAAGCCAAGGGCCTACAGGACTTATGTTAGTCCCTTTTTTTTAGCAGCCCCCTACCACTCCTTTGAGACACCCCCTGCCAGATATTTCAGTGCCCCCTCAATGATGCTCCTGGATGTCAACTTCCTCCCATTCTTTCCCTGTGACATGCCATAGTCTTTCATCCTTATCTCCCGTCAGAATCTTCGGCTACCAGGCAAAATTTGAGGGGAAGCAGGATGTTTACGGATTCTGAAAGTATGAAATCACTAGATATTTTCCAATTACAAATGGAAAGAGAGTAAGTTTATTAGTGGAGGATACTGCAGACACCACCTTAACCAAGTGATCAAGGTACATCAACATCATGTACCCCTGCCATGATGCACTGAGAAGGGCTCAATACCACCCTGGTGGTATTCTTGACCCAAAATGCATAACCTCAATCTAACCATGAGAAAACATCAGACACACCCCAGCTGAGAGGCATTCTGCAAAATAACTGGCCAGTACTCATCAAAAGTGTCAAAGTCCTGAAAGACAGGGAAGGAATGAGGAACCATCACAGATTGGAGGAGACTGAGACATAACAATTAAGTACGATATGGGATCTTGAATTGGATTGTGAAACAGAAAAAGGACATTAGGGGGAAACTGATGAAATTCAAATAAAGACTCTAGATTAGTAATCGTATTGTACCAATATTAACTTCCTCTGTACTGCAGTTTTATAAGTTGCTAATATTTGGGGACATTCCTGGTGGTCCAGTGGTTAAGACTCCGCGCTTCCACTGCAGGGGGGCGTGGGTTCAGTCACTGGTCGGGGAATTAAGATCCCATGTGCCGCATGGCATGGCCAAAAAAGAAAATAAAAATAATAAGTTGCTAACATTAGGGGGAAACCGAGTGAAGGATATATAGGCAATTATTGTACTATTTTTACAACTTTTCTGGAAGTCTAAATTTATTTCAAAATAAAAGATTTAAAAAATGCAAAATCAAACCAAACCAAACCTAAAATACTTAGTTGTCTCTTGCCCCACTCGGAGTTTTAGTTCACTCCTCTACTTAAAACCCCCCAACAGTTCCTCATCACAAGTTAAATGAAGCCCAGTCTCCTGACATGAGGTACAAGGCCCTTCACAATCTGGTCCCTAGCCACCTCTCCAGGCTTATCTTCTGTCAATCCCCATACTCCAGCTAAGCCACGTGACAGGCAGTGCCCTGAAATCACCACAGTCTCTCCCACCTCTGTGCCTCTGCACGTGTTGCCCCTACCTTCTCCCCACCTTGCCTCATCCAACTCACGTCACCTCCACTGGGAAACCATCTCTGACCTTTTCAGTGCGGGTCAGGTGTCCCTTCTGTGCTCTCCTGTGCATATATCTGCTAGAGCACTTATATTGCTGGTCATTGTTTATCTTCCCAATTGAACTGTGAGCTCCTCGAGGACATAAATCAGGCTGGGCCTAAGCAGAGAGGTGACGTATTTCACTCGTTGGTGTTCTCAGAAAGGGACTCCCTCTACCAGAGAGTTGGATGGGGCAGTTGCACTCCAAGGGGTCGACTTCCATGGAATCTGTTGCACTGGGGGCAGGGTGAGAGATGTGATGGAGAAACCATTACTGGTAGGGGCCAACCTGGGTTGACAGAGCAGAAGGTGTGGTGTCACAAGGAGCTGAGAAGTCAGAGGCAACAACTGAAATTCTTTCATGGAGGCAAGGGGACACTAATAATGGTATAAAGCAGTACTGTTGGAGTGTTACAGCCAAGGCAGGGGTGGGAAAGGCACGCTGATGGTGCAAGCAAGGTTTGGTTCATGATGAGGATGTTGAAGTCAAGGGTGTGGAGAGGGGACTAGGGATAAGAAATGAGCTGAAGCAACTATACACCAGTAAAAATTAATAAATAATAAAGCTATTCTGAGAAATGTGGAACATTAAATTTGAAAATGGAAGCTCCAACTTCCATGTGCAGTAAAATCTTTCTTCAACCAAAAAAAAAAAAAAAAAAAAGAAATAAGCCAAAGAGATAGTCGGGGCTTGGATTTTATCCTGTGGGTAATAAAAATCCATGAAGGGATTTTAAGCAAAAAAGTGACACGGCCAAATCCATGTTTTCAGAATGGTTTGTTGAAGGCGAGGCTGGAAGCAGAGAAACCATGCAAAGTGCTCAGCCCATAGTCTGATACGCAGTTAATGTTCCACTGAAAGTGGGGTTCAAGTACCAGCAGCCAGAAGGATCCCAATGAGGCCCTGAACTATTTACTGGAGTTTTGTTTCATTTATTTATTTATTTATTTTTGGCTGCGTTGGGTCTTCATTGCTGTGCGCGGGCTTTCTCTAGCTGTGGCGAGCGGGGGCTACTCTTCGTTACGGTGCGCGGGCTTCTCATTGCAGTGGCTTCTCTTGTTGCGGAGCGTGGGCTCTAGGTGCACTGGCTTCAGTAGCTGTGGTGCACGTGGGCTTAGTTGCTCCGCGGAATGTGGGATCTTCCCGGACCAGGGATCGAACCCATGTGCCCCGTGTTGGCAGGTGGATTCTTAACCACTGCACCACCAGGGAAGTCCCTTTACTGGAGTTCTTAATTCCCTTACCTTAGGGGACAGGCAGGACCCGTAGCCTGGAACTGGGCTGGGCCTGGGCCTTCAGCGGGGGCTAATTGTGTCTACTGTAGGGATTGAGAGGCTTATATGATCTGGGGGTGGGTGAAAGGAGCCAGATCATTGAAACAATGGATAAACAACAAGGTCCTAATGTATAGCACAGGGAGCTATATTAAATATCCTGTAATAAACCATAATTAAAAAGAATATGAAAAAGAATATATATATGTATATATATATATA
>NC_041234.1:84252119-84298008 GCF_002837175.3 Physeter macrocephalus | reverse complement strand
CCGGAGCCTGTGCTCCGCAACGGGAGAGGCCGCGGCAGAGGAAGGCCCGCATACCACCAAAAAAAAAAAAAAAAAAAAAAAAAAAAAAAAGAAATAAGCCAAAGAGATAGTCGGGGCTTGGATTTTATCCTGTGGGTAATAAAAATCCATGAAGGGATTTTAAGCAAAAAAGTGACACGGCCAAATCCATGTTTTCAGAATGGTTTGTTGAAGGCGAGGCTGGAAGCAGAGAAACCATGCAAAGTGCTCAGCCCATAGTCTGATACGCAGTTAATGTTCCACTGAAAGTGGGGTTCAAGTACCAGCAGCCAGAAGGATCCCAATGAGGCCCTGAACTATTTACTGGAGTTTTGTTTCATTTATTTATTTATTTATTTTTGGCTGCGTTGGGTCTTCATTGCTGTGCGCGGGCTTTCTCTAGCTGTGGCGAGCGGGGGCTACTCTTCGTTACGGTGCGCGGGCTTCTCATTGCAGTGGCTTCTCTTGTTGCGGAGCGTGGGCTCTAGGTGCACTGGCTTCAGTAGCTGTGGTGCACGTGGGCTTAGTTGCTCCGCGGAATGTGGGATCTTCCCGGACCAGGGATCGAACCCATGTGCCCCGTGTTGGCAGGTGGATTCTTAACCACTGCACCACCAGGGAAGTCCCTTTACTGGAGTTCTTAATTCCCTTACCTTAGGGGACAGGCAGGACCCGTAGCCTGGAACTGGGCTGGGCCTGGGCCTTCAGCGGGGGCTAATTGTGTCTACTGTAGGGATTGAGAGGCTTATATGATCTGGGGGTGGGTGAAAGGAGCCAGATCATTGAAACAATGGATAAACAACAAGGTCCTAATGTATAGCACAGGGAGCTATATTAAATATCCTGTAATAAACCATAATTAAAAAGAATATGAAAAAGAATATATATATGTATATATATATATATACACATATATATAAACTGAATCATTTTGCCGTACAACAGAAATTAACACATTGTAAATCAACTATACTTCAATGAAAACATAAATAATATCTAGCAGAAGCAGAATAAAGCTGTGCTTAAATGATACCAATAGCTCAATTGATTAGTTTCTCAGTCCTTCCTCAATTGATTGATGTAGCCTTTGTTCAGATACAATTTATATTCAGGCCACCTAAGGAGAAAGCAAAAGACATGGCCTTTTTGTAATTTCTCCTGACCAACCCTATTCTTGGCTAAAACTCAATTATCTTTGCCAAATCTTGGTGCTTTCCCCACAATCTGTAGACCTTTTTCTTCTTGCTTCTGGACAGAAATCATAGAAAGACTTAAGAAGCCTCCTCCTGTCTACAGACCAGTGGTTCCTCCTGAGCACGCCCCTCCAGAATGCCTCCAGCTGATGAAGCAGTGCTGGGCTGAGGCTGCCGAACAGCGACCAACTTTCGATGAAATATTTAACCAGGTAAGGACTCCGTGAATCTTAACACTCATAGCCCAGAAGCCATCCTGAAACCAGCCTACCTAAAATGAACTCCTTGGGTTCTCATCATACTGTGGAACCTCTTGCAAGAGAAAAAGGCATTCGTCTTGGGGAAGAAGCACGGAATTGGCTATTTGAAGGCCTTTGGTGCTGGAGCATCCCCAGCACATCCTCCAAGAGCACAAGGATAGGTTTTTGTTCGTTTGTTTGTTTTTGCGATATGCGGGCCTCTCACTGCTGTGGCCTCTCCCGTTGCGGAGCACAGGCTCCGGACGCGCAGGCTCAGCGGCCACGGCTCACGGGCCCAGCGGCACGTGGGATCCTCCCGGACTGGGGCACGAACCCGTGTCCCCTGCCTCGGCAGGCGGACTCTCAACCACTACGCCACCAGGGAAGCCCAAGGATAGGTTTTTGTGCTCTTTATCTGAACCTCTGTCCCAGACCATCCACAATCCGATCTAACTAACCTTTCAAAGATGGATTTGAACCACTAGGCACTTGCAAGACAATGGCATTGAGACCATTAGAAGATGGAATAGATGTATCCTGGACTAGGTGGGGATCCTCGTAGAGCCCCCTTTGCTTTGGAAATTCCAGAGAACGTTGATGAGTATCCCATTTAAGTGAAGCCAGATTGTTTTTGGAGGGTCAGGGAAAATATGGGGTGTTTGAAACGGTGTTCCAGATGGAAGGAAATGCAGATGTGGAATACAAAAGCAGGGGATTCCTTAGGTTTCTAGGGAACGACTTGAGGCAATGGAGTGCACGAGAATTGATAAGCTCTCTCCTTAAGATACTGAGTTCCTAAAGAGGTTGATGCTTTTCCCTAGAGTTGGGGATTAAAAGGGGAAAATGGGGAGCAGACAGAGAGAGCCCTGCTAAGGGAGCCCTGCTAGGGTGTGGTTCCTCTGTTGGAGCATGCTGTTGAGGGATTTGTTCAAACTACAGGATACCGAAGCTGAGGGCGCTCTCTGGGAGTGCTGTGTCAGCTCTGGCGGGGGGGCTTTTGAGCCTGGCTAGGGTACAGCACTGAGATGCTCTGTGAGTGGCAGGTATCTGAGGCGGAAAAAAGAAAGACTTGGATTGAAAGCCTGAGGGGCCCTGAATATGAAGTCATCCGTGTCCCCAGGTAACAATGCCTCCATTAGCCTGGCTGAGTTTTTTGAGGACACTCAAACAGGTATTCAATAGTATGGAAAAGGCAAAGGACCATGAAGGTCAAATTTCTGAAAACTTACCATGAGGCCAGAGAAAAAGCATTTGCCCTGGTATTGATGCTAGAGATGTTATTTCAGAAGGCAGCAGAGAAGCCGGTGATAGATAGAAGGAGTGCACGTCATACGACCTTCAAACAAGATGGCTTGGAGCTGCCCTCACTGAAATGCTTCGGTGGAAGTTTGGACTGTCTGAAAGACAAGGGTAGCCTCCCAACTCCCTGCAGCTAATAAAACTGAAATGGGAAGAGGAAGAGAGGGAGGCTCCCTGGGTTAGGCAATAGGGGGAGCCCAAGGCATCTGAGCTGGCTACTGTAGGACCTTGGTGGACACGTAGATGTGGACCAGGCTCAGAAGGAAACTCCTAGTGTTAGCCTTGGGGCATTGAGTGCTACATAGAGCACGTGTGGCTCAGCTGTATAAAAGGGTTCATTGGGACAGATTCCTAGGCATGTGCTGAGCAAAATTACCACCAGTCTTCCCTTGTTGTCAACCCAGCATTTTGCATGCTGAATACAGCAATAAGGAGGGGTTACCCCTCGTGATTCCAACGCCATGCCAAGCTCCTTGTCTCTGTAAATGAACAGGGTCCCAGGGGGGCTTATTGAAAATCTGTGGCATGCAGCCACCTCTAAAGGACCAGGGGAAAGACCAGTTGAATTTTTACATGACCCTGACTGACATGAAGGCCAAGTGCTAGGGGACACCATTATTCTTGGACCCCTGGTAAGAAATAGGGGTAGATCTTACCATGTCGATCTTGGGTCATATTTAAGAGGTCAAAGAACCTCCCACTGCCCAAGAACTGGCAACATGGTAGCATTAGAAGATAAGGATGATTTTATAGGTTGATGATCTAGAAGAGTAAAAGAGCACTCCCTGCCCTCTTCCCCTGACCCCACTCACAACTGGCCTGAGCTCAAGACCAAATCCTGCTGCCCTTGAAGTGGCTAACTATTCATGTGCTAGCATCTCAGAACTGAAGGATCCTGCCTGGAGAGCACCTTTGCTTAGACTTGAAAGAACCAGAAGGGTAGGGGAAGAACTACTCAGGGAAAAAGAGCCCTGTGAGTGGGCCAGGGTGACAATAAGGGTGGGTAGTGACTTTTCCTATTTATACTTGGGGTCACCTCTCCTGCCTTTTCATTTTAGAGGAAGGGATTTATGATAAGGGGGTCCTGTTGCATCATCTCTAAGTTTAAGAAGTAAGAATTCCCTGGCTCCTCTTTCTGTTTACTTCCAGTTTAAAACTTTCAATAAAGGGAAGAAGACTAATATTATTGACTCTATGCTTCGGATGCTGGAGCAATATTCTAGCAACCTGGAAGATTTGATCCGGGAGCGGACTGAAGAGCTGGAAATTGAAAAACAGAAAACGGAAAAGCTTCTAACACAGATGCTACCACCGTATGTGTGAACACCTGAGGAGTGTGAATGCTTGTAACAATGTGTTCTATTAAAAATAGAAAAAAATTACCCATCAACTAACTGCTCCCTCCCCCGGTCCCGTACACTCTCCACTCCCAGTAGGTTTGAGTCACACCTTCAAATCAAAGAAGAATTGGAAAGCCAAGGGAGCAGAGCACACTTCCTAATTTTCCACTGCTTGTGTATCATGCTAGTCATTTAAGTTTTTGATGCCTCGGCTTTTCTATGTGTCACTTCATGACTTTGCCTGGAAGTTGACCAATTAAAAGGAGGCAGATTTTTTAGCTCCTAGAGGAAAGTAGCAGGGTTGTTTTTCTACGTTTTTCCTTCCTTAGGTGAAAGCCTTATGTGTTGCTACAATTTCCAAAATTTCCAAGGCACCTTATCATGTTGTAACATGATCTTCTAGGAGATAATTGGGGAAGCTAGTCTCATGCAAAGGCAGCTGACTGGGAACATTTCCCCCTCAGGTGGGTAGAGCTGGGCGGGGACTGAGGAAGGATAGAGAGTTGAAAAAAACTCCACAAAGGTACAGATCAGGGCTCTCTGCTCAATGATGCATTCCAGCACCTGGCACAGTGCCTGGCACATTGTAAGCACTCAATATCTATTTGTAAAATAGATGAAAGAATGAGTGTTTGCATTCAGGTGACATTTTCTTCCTTATCACTTACTTGGTAGTGATTTTTGGAGAAGTTGTGTTCTAGCAGATGTTTTGTGTGGCCTGGAGGGAGACCTGTGTCCTCTGAGGAATAGCTGTGTCTGTTTTCAGATCAGTTGCTGAATCCCTCAAAAAGGGCTGCACGGTTGAACCTGAGGGCTTTGACTTGGTCACCTTGTACTTCAGCGATATTGTGGGCTTCACCACGATCTCAGCCATGAGTGAGCCCATCGAGGTGGTGGATCTTCTCAATGACCTGTACACACTCTTTGATGCCATCATTGGCAGTCATGATGTCTACAAGGTACGTTACTTAGCAGAGCAATATATTCCAGAGAGAAATTTTGATATGAGGCTCACCTATGTGTACTCCAAAATGGAAGGAAGGATGCAATTGTATTGAATGCTGTTATTTAGGAATTAAAATGTAAATAGTACACTACTTCCATTGGTCTCCCACTGGAAATGAAGGCCAAATAGAATGCGTAGAATTTCACACTTTCCAAAACAACAATCTCAACCCGGCAAGAGATTGCCAGTCAGATTTCTTTTGAGCTATTTTCTAGAACTGGGACTAAGAAGAGGTTGGGGCCAAAAAGCATTATTGCACTTCAGTTTCTAAGTACCCACAGTGCAGACACGGAAGGGGATACAGAAAGTACTGGTGTCTGGCCCATAGTTGATGAGTATGACAGAGTTCATCCTGGTAAAGTTTGTGTACATCTAATACATGCTGTTAAAACTTGGTTTCCTCCTTTAGGTACCGTTTTTATACAGGAGGGAAATCTGGCATTATACATGTCAAAGAGCTATTGGACCTGAGGCTCTCTGGGATTGCTATAGGGTAACCTAAAGCCCACCTAGTGGTCTGAGGTCTTGGGAAGTGATTAATTGTGAGGTTGCAACCCACTGCTTCCACTTCCCCCCACCCCTCCAGCCTGTCAATTTCCACTCTTCCTTTCAAAGGTTGCAGAAGATGAGTACAGAACAGATGACTACATTCACTCATTTCGGTGCCATGCTTCTTTACCCTTGATTGTATGTGTCGTCCTGTCTCTAGGCAGAAAATGACTAAAAATCTCATAGCTACATAGGAACATTTCCACGTCTGCAACATGGTTACTTGTTTTATTGATGGAGAAGGATGCCCCAGGCATCCCACACTTTAGACAGCTCCTCTGTCCCAGGAACCCAGGTAGAGCTGGAGAATGAGTAGCTCCATTCATTGGATCCTTCACAGTAGTCTGAAATGTTCCAACTCTCAAATCACACACAGGGCAGTGTGTTTATCTCAGATTAGACAGGGCCCTTTCAGGTCAAGTAGAGAGCCTCGGGGCTAGGCCAAGCTGCCTAAATAGGGCTCAGAAATAGACATCATACCTGTCAATCAGCAGGAGCTGCAAACTAATCAAGAAGCACACATGGAAACCACGGTGGAGGAAAAATCCATGGAATCAGACTACCTGTCTTAACTTGTTGAACTCAAGCAGCCTGAAGAGAAAAACAAATCACTGAAAGCTAATTCAGTTGAAACTAAAATCAAAGATGACTCAGTGCGGGCAGTAACACAGCCACTGGTTTAATCAATCCAGCTGATACTGTTCAGACAATTGTTGGGGGTCTTGGGAATGAGGTTGTTAGGTATTTTGATACTTCACGGCTGCACTAAGAAGCTAGTGGGCTGTTTTCAGGACAGAGTAAGGCTATATAAATCCAAAAATGGAATCTAAGTTTTCAGTCATTTTTAATAAAAACAACACAATGCAAAGGAAATAAAAATTGGACCAGCAGCGAGTTACCAAAACCGTTTGTGTTTTCATTTTCCTTACCTGTAAAATTGGAATCACCTCCCCTAGCACTTGATAATCTGAAATGGCTGCTGCAAAATTATGAAGTTAGTGATTTGTTTCCAGTTTCAGTTCTTCTACTACCACTCCGTCTCAACCAGACCCCTTCCTATACCTCCTCCTCTTCCCTTTCTGTGTCCTTATGCTGGTTTCTACAATCCACCATTCCCCACAGCAGTCTCACACCAAGGCCAAGCAGTGCCCGTGTTCCCTGCCTTTCTAACTTTCTCATCCATATTCCTGGGGGCTCCTGGATGACCGACTCATTAAAGCTCAAGTGTCAACCACCAGTCAATGATGATGGCCAGCCAGTGAGTTTCTCCCTCCCATATGGTATTTGCATTGTACTGTTGCCTTCCTCTGCGCAGGCAGCCATGCTTATCTGAGAGCAGGGATCCTTTTCTCAAATTGCACCAGGTATAGGAGGCCCTGAACGGAAGCATCCTGAGGTACAAAGTACCATAGGTGCAAAGGATCGCTGTTATTGGCTACATAGGAAGTCATGATGAGGGGCCTATTGCCAATTATGAAATCGTCTCTGGAGCTGAGTCATAGGCACAATCCTATGACTTGTTTCAAGACACGTCAGTTTGACGATGGTGATGTGGTGATAATGATGGCGGTGGTGCTCATGGCTTGCGCTTATTATCCCCCAGAGAGGTTTTAAGTACTTTAACATATATTTTTTAGTACTTAGAAAATTCTAGGACGTAGGTGCTGTCATCATCCCTATTTTACAGGTAAGGATACTGAAGCAGAGAGAGGTTAAATTACGTGACTAAAGCCACACGTAATGGTGCATCTGGAATTTTAAACGAGGCTGTATGACTTCAGAATTTCATGCTCTTAACTATGGCAATCTGTGAGTTCAGTTCTTTAGGAGAGCATAGATTTTAACTGGATCCAAACTTGCACTAGCAGAGTCTGACAGGCACATTTCAGGGAAGTCCCTTCAGCTTACTTATCTTTTGGATTTACCTGAAAAGTTTCACCTTACTAATCACCTAAAAGAGTGAGTACGCTTCTGTGGGGAAGACGAGGAGCACAGATTCATTCGCCTTTATTTACAGGTGTCCAGCTCTAACCGCCCCTGCAAAGCAATTGAGGTAGCACTAGGACAGGGGGACGGACCTGGTGGGGAAAGACTGAGTTCTCACACCCAAGGACACTGCAAAGCTAACTCCATCATATTAGCTAGGCAAAACAGAAGGAACGGAATCTTTCACCTCCTTCCTTTCCTTTTCCCTATACTTTCCTTAAGGCTGTTCTAGGTTATTGACCCGAAATCGTCTAGAGAAATGCTTGCTGGGAAAGCACCTTCTCCTAGGATGAATTATTGGGAGCCTGATAATTCTCTAGGGTCAGACAGGAACCTGAGAAGTAGCTGCAGAATCTACAGGTAGGGGACCTAGACATCAGTATTTTTTTTAAGTGAAGCTCCTTAAGTGTACAGGCAGGCCTGGGAAGCACTGACAGCCTCTCTCTGTCTTCCTCACTTTACAAGAAGAACACTTGGCCTCCATCATACCCTTTAAGCTCTGTGAAAACACACACACACACACACACACACACACACACACACACACACACGTTATTTACTTGCTAATTCGATTTCCCCTGATTTCCAGGTAGAGACCATTGGAGATGCTTACATGGTGGCCTCAGGCCTCCCAAAGAGGAATGACATGAGGCATGCAGCCGAGATTGCAAACATGTCCCTAGATATCCTCAGCTCTGTGGGTACCTTCAAGATGCGGCACATGCCAGAGGTGCCAGTCCGGATTCGAATAGGCCTGCACTCAGGTAACAACCAGCAGCTAAAGCAAGAGAAGACATTCCCATGCACCTCAAGGGAAGGCTAGAAATGGGAGGAAGAGGGTAGCTCTCCCCTGATTATTGGCAGCTGGATTATCCAGGTGTCTAGTGCTACATCATTCCTTTATGTCTCCCCAAGTTTACTCTCTTCCCAGCACCTGCCCTACCCCAGTGGGCAGCAGCCCTTGTTCTAGGTACCAAACCCTTCCAGTCTACCTTTCCTGTTAGAGCCAACAGTTCCATGTTTGACTATGATACAAGACCAACCTGCACATGTGGTATTTAGGATAATTCCTTTAATTCATTAAAATCTCAACTCCTGGAGTATTTTTCTCCCACACGCCTCTTCACTTGCTTGAACATCTTCAGGACTCCCCTTCCTTGTACCCTTTCCATCTATCTTCACATTCACAGGTGTCTTCACAGGTCTCTCACCTACTAGCCTCTTGCTCCCCTCTTTACTCCCCTCCTCTTTATCTTTGCTTTGTTTTTCTAGGTTCCTTTTCTTCTCCCATCATTTTCATCCCTTTCCTACCAAATTTTGTAGAAGAATGATTGACATTTATCATGCCATTTCTTCACTATCCATTGCCTCTTTAGCCCCTTTGCAATCTGGCTTTAGCCCTACCACTTTTCCCAGTCCTAGTCTGCCCTTATCTCTGCAGCATTTGATATTCTTGACGATTCTCCCTCAATTGGCTTTTATGACCTCCTCCTCACTCTCTGAATTCTTCTTCTCCATTTCATTTACTGGCTCTCTTAGCAATCCCTGCTCTCTAACTGCTCCCACATTTTCTGCAAAGCTCTGAGCTGTGATCTCCTTCCTCTCTGTATGTCCTGACCTCGAATTCATTTCTCAACCCGCTCCAACCTGGCTTTCATTTCTACCATTGTCTGATAATCTCTTCTGTCTTTATCTGTCCCTTAAATATTGATATGCCTCAGGGTTCTGTCTTTCATCCACTGTTTCTCTCCCCTTATATGCTCTTCTGGGTCATCTCATCCATGTCTATAGTCTAACTACCACTCGTGGGCTGATGATTTCCAACTCTACAACTTCAGCACCGGTCTTCTCCCTTAAGCTCCAGCCCTATATATCAGACTTGCTACTGACATTTCCACTTGAATGTTCCACACAGACCTCAGACTCAACAGATCCAAAACAGAAAGATTTTCTTCCCACATAAACAGCCTCCTCTTCCTGTACTTATTTTCTATTTCAGTCGGTGTCACCACCATTCACCTAGTTATTCCAGTTAGTCTTGAGAGTCACCCTCCTTGACTCCTCCCTCACCCTGACCTTCACCATTCAACCAATTACTAAGTCTTAAACGTTTTACTTTTTCAGTATTTCTTGATTCTGACTTTCTCTTCTTGACTCTCACCACTTAAGTCTATGCCACCAGCATCTCTTGCCTGGATCACTGCAATAGCATCTTCTCGCTTCCACTCTTGCTTCTTTCTATCCATCCTTCTCATAGTAATCACCATATCTGTGCTGGCTTGAGTGACCTTCCATTAGACTGTAAGCTCCTTGATGGCAGGAACCAGATCTTACTCATTTTTGTATCCTGAATGCTTAGCACATAGCAGGTTTTCAGTATTTTTCTTTTAAAGAAAAGCCTTCATCTCCCATTTGTGCTTCAGGTTTACATCAGCAACCCCCCTCAGCACATCTCTTCTTGGATGATTCACCATTACTTCAAATTCAGCATATCTAAAGCTTCAAGTCATCTTTTCCCACAAACCAGTGTAAGCTCATAAGCCCATGCCAATTTCCTCATGGTTGTCAATCAGACAGTCAACACTTCTCTTTTGATAATGTCTCTCTTTTATCACTCTGTTTTGCCCTCCGTCCATCATCACCTCCTTTCCAGTACTTACAACCTTGTGCTTGAATTACTGCTATTACACTTAACGGTTTTCCTTTCTCCCCTTTTGATGTGTTCTATACACTGACCTGAGGGAAAAAAAAAGAAAAAGGATTTTCATCATGTAATTCCCTGCTCAAACTTCTCTAATGTTTCAAGGTCTGCCATCTTGTACAACCCAATAGCCAACCTTGTCTCTAGTTTCTCCTTAGGCACCTGAACTAAGCAGACTGCTTTCTTTAAGAGCTTCCCAAAATTCCATGCTCAGTCCCAACCAGAAACCTTTGATTTATGTCCCTTTCCTCCTACTCAAATCCTACCCCCATCAAGATCCAAATCAAATCTTACCTTCTCCATTGGGCCATTTTTGACTGAACCAGGTCTTAATAAGCAACCCCTCCCCCATTTTCTAAACTATTAGAGCACTTCTGCCTGTGCCATTTATCTTGCCTCAGCCATACATTGTCTTGGGTTGTTGCTTAATTGCTTCCAGTTTGGTAGTCTCTTTTCTTCAATTAGATTATAAACTCCTGGAGAACTGAGACCATGTGCTACATTTTTTATTCCCCTTGGTGCCTAGCTCAGGGCTTAATGAATGCTTCTTAATGGGTGAGAAATTAAAATGAGAAACATAACTTTTATTCTTAAAAATTAATGTTCAGAAAGAACTTTTTGAAGCAAAAACACTTAATTATTTCTCTAATTCAGGAAACAGCAAAAAGATAATGCTGAACACTTTTCACATGGAAACAGAACAGAGACCAGAAAGGTGAAGGTAGAGAAATTTCTAGATCATCTTGAACTAGGTTTTCAGTATGGTTGCTGAGATTTTTTCAAGTAATGTTCACTCTCTGAACACTTGACATGATCGTATTAAAATGTACGAACAAAAACCATTCTAAGGGCAAATAGAAAATATTCTCAGATTATCTTTATATACTACTCCTACATGCTCCTAACACAAATGATCGAATGTCAACTCTACTTCTTTTCAGATTTTCCAACTGTCTTAGCAATAATTCTCTTTATAGACACAATTTGGGAGACAGCCCTATGAGATCCCTCCTTCCAACCCTAAGGCACAAGAAAGAGTCACATTTTATCCCTTGCAAAAAAACATGTTTGGATCCTGAATCCCTGTCCAGGCTTTTCTGATTGGGTTTAATGCTTATTTGTCCCTGTTGACAGATATAAGCGTCTTGGGTATAACTGTTACTTGGAACAAAGGTATAAATCAAAAGGGTAATCATTTCTTCATCGTTATAAATTTGCTTTCTCGTAGGGCAAAGAGTTCATTACTCACTGTAAGACTTCCTTCAGATGCCCAGAGCTATTTAGTGGCAACTTTACTCTTTTATGCAGCTGCATTTCTTCCCTTGGCAGTGTTCCTCTATTAGCATTGGATGCATACCTGTTGACTATACTCCCAATTGCCTGCTACTCTATAGGGCCGGTTGCTGCTGGAGTGGTGGGCCTCACCATGCCCAGATACTGCTTATTTGGAGACACTGTGAACACAGCTTCTCGGATGGAATCAACAGGGTTACGTGAGTACTTCTAGAGGGATGGATGGGATGGTAACCTCCTGCTACTGACAAAGTGATTCTTCCTCAAGAGAGGAGAAAGAGGGACTTCCCTGGTGGTCCAGTGATTAAGACTCCACGCTCCCAATGCAGGGGGCCCGGGTTCGATCCCTGGCCAGGGAACTAGATCTCACGTGCCGCAACTAAAGATCCCACGTGCTGCAACTAAAGGTCCCACGTGCCGCAACTAAAGATCCCACGTGCCGCAACTAAAAACCGCCCAAGCCACAACTAAGACCCGGCACAGCCAAGTAAAAAAAAAATAATAATAATAATAAATATTTTCTTAAAAAAGAGAGGGGAAAGAGAACTGAGAGATGTTTTAATGTTTCAAAGAAAAATCAAAGATAACTTGAGAAGATGAAGATTTAACACACATTATTTTGGTCTCTAAAGGCAAACCAGCAGGGGGTGATGTTGGATTGAACATGATGTTGTTCTAGACGTGAAGCTGTAGCTAGGTGACGCTGAAACAGCCAGACAATTTGATCAAAACAACTCAAAAAAATCCTTTGAGTAAAGGAACAAATTGGCCAACCCAGTGGGTCTGGGAGCGTCATATTGAAAAAGGAAATAGGTAAGGGACTGACATTTTTCAGTTTTTCAGCTAGTTTGTGGAGACACACCCAGAGCCAGCTGTCTCCCAGCCAGCTGCTGTTTGCTGCTCTAGTCCTCTTTTTGAACTCGTTACGACCCCAGGAGTTCTGGCTTCATCAAATAGTGCCCTCAAATTTAGCTAGCAATAATCCCTCAATCTAAGGAGCTTGGAATTCTGAAATAATTAATTTCAACTTGCCTGTATATAAAACTCTTAGCTTCTACCAAAACAGGCATGGTATCAAAGATACCATTTCTCCCTACTTCTTTGAGAAGAAAACTGTACAAACCATTAAGTCATGCTACTATTAAGGCAATGTCAGAATCAAAAGGTGCTTTACCTATATTATGGTTGAGCAAAGCGATTTGTTCAAGCTAGTATAAAAAAAGCATCAAGAACCACAATAGATTCTATATATAGTTTTCATGGCTTTTACATTTAAAAAAAAACACTTAAGCCCTTAGCAGCCCTGGCTCTGGCAGCTACTAAGCAAGACAAGCTCTTCTCAAACTTCAGCAATATACGTAAACAAGTCCCTGATGATGGTGGCCTATATCACAGTGGGTGGTGCCCTGTCTGACCCCCCCCTCCTCATCACTCATGTGTGGAAACAGCCTTGCACAATGGGTCCAGTCTTAGTCAATCTAGCCTGTGCAGTCATGATTAAGGAGGCAGCATGGAACTTAGAAGCTGTTGTCAGAATAAATTTTCTGACATCTGGGAAAGTCTTCGAACTCCACAGATATGGCAGAGGCCATGGAAGGAGTCATCCAGGAACTACTGCACGCATATAACTTTGCTCTGGAAGTGCAACCCAAGATGAAGTGAAATTGATCATGGAAACACAATGCAGATTTGGCACAGTACTCTGGACTGATGTAAGCTTGTAGAACACCGAAGTCATATTCTGGTCTGCACCAGGGAAACTCACTCCACACATTTCACGTTGGAAATACAGAGTTGAGAGCAGAAAGTGAATTTTCAGATTCAGGCAGCACCTTGTCCAGTGATCAGCTAGGAAGGAGAAAATGGAGTGAATCATGCACAGCAGTGTATATTAAGCACTGACTATGCAAGGAAGGCACTGTGAGGGATACAAAGAAGCATACATATGTGGTCTCTGCACTACAGGAACTGGTTAGAGTGCTTTTCTGGACGCTAATGACTGGGACTGAAATACGACATTAAGCGCCACTCCTGAGTGAAGATCCGTAAAGAGGTAGACTAATTTCATGTTGGATATGAGACTAGGACGTGTCATAGGTCTATTTTTTTTAAAAAAAAAATCAATTTCATCAAAACCTCCTTTATGCTCAGTTGAATCTACTGATTCTGGAGTGGAAGTGACTAGTAACCCAGCCCTGGAGTGATCTTCCTTGCCACAGAACTGGATGGTGGCTGGAATGAGCCATCTCTCTGTATTGAGCTGTGTGTTCCCCATCAGTAGGATTATTCTACTGAAATGTTCCCTCACAACAAGATGCTAGTGGAATATCACACATAGGGCTGGCTCGGGACACACTAGGTGAATTTTAAGGATGGGACAACCTTTTTGGAGCAGAGGTTTTGGGTGACCATGAGGTAGTGAGGAAGATACAAACAATACTGGGCTGTCAAGAGAAGGAAAGTCATTGTAGAACACAGCAGACATTTCTTGCAGTTCTTTTCAGCCATGACTTGCTGCTCAGATTGTACTCAGATTCTAAAAGAATTACTTTCTCAAGTGTGTGTGAGACTGTCTTGGACTTTTATTGAACACAACTTGAACAAGGTCTTACTTCATAGGATGACAGTTTTCAGGACAGTTAAGGATCCTACCTCAGTTAAATGCTTGTTCTTCACCAAAGAATTACACTTAATTTCTAAAAAGAAGTTTTAGTCATAGTTCCTCATATAAAGCTCTCATCCCAATTTGGGATTATTAGTTGGAAAATGATCCATTCATGTGTGTACACAGCTAGAGGCACCCACCCAAAGGACAGCTATAGATGTAGTCACCACAGAAGGTTGGCAGAGGTCTTGGGACATTTCTCACTGATGTTTTATTTTAAGTTCAGCAATACTGAAAGACAGTTGGATGGATGTATATGGAAGAGACAGCCTTTTGCCTCTTAAGTAGGATGTGCAAACCTTGGGGGTTCAGATCCAGCAGCAGCCTGTGAGAGTGGCTGCTGAAGCTTAACTTCCCTCAGAGGAGGTCACGCTTCAGCTGAGAGCAAAGTAGTGGTTGCTTTTTTCTTCATCTCAGACCTCAAGTTGAGTGAACACCTTTCTATTGCATGGTATTTCATCTGAGATAGTGTCTAGGAGGCTGATAGGTGCTACAGCTAATGTTTTATTTGGTGTTTGGCCTGGGGGGGAAAGCCATCCATCTCCCTCCCCTCCTCCTGTGAAACTCTAACTAAAGCTCTCTCTTTCTCTCTCTCAGGGACTTTGCTTAGGGTCCAGTTCATTTAGAAGTGGGGGCACTTATTACATTAATATTTTTCTCCCTGATTTTACCTGAAAAGATCCAAAGTCATGCCTCTCTTGCTTTTACAGCTTATCGCATTCACGTCAGTCACAGCACGGTGACAATTCTTCGAACCCTGAGTGAAGGCTATGAAGTGGAGCTTCGAGGAAGGACAGAGCTCAAGGTATAATGTCCTTTTGTTTTTTTGAGTCAAACCACTTGGACACACCTGCTCCTGGAGAGGTCATGGTCTGCTGAAAGAGTTTACCTGGGTGTCTGACTGTAATTGGGGCAGAATTTCCAGCTCCATTTCTGGTTCCCAATAGATTGTTCCTTTTTGCCTCACTTTTCATTCCTTTAAAATATGGCTACAGTGAGAAGGATCGTTAAGATCCCTCTGCATTTTTTCTGACTAGGAGTTGCATTTTTCTCTCTTAGAAAATTGTCCAGAATTTGGCATTTCAGTGAGCGGCACTATTATTTACATTTTCTAACTTCCATTTCATTTAGTATGTGGCAGTGCTACAGTATTGGGGAGTTTGGGTTTTCTGTCCATCTGCTTGGTGGCTCTCCTTTCTGATTTTTCATCCACAACATTGACCCCCTGTTTACAGAGAGGCTTTATGTCTTTCCCCAAGGACCAGTCAGTTCTGAGGAAAGACAAACATTTTATACTGCCTTTTCTCTGTTAGGACTATCACTTAATCTGGGATTCAGGATTATAGTAATAGTCCTTTTTCTTTTTTCACCATTTCCACTGGATTCTTTTCATCTTCCTCTGGGTTCCCCAGGGCCCCTGGTTGTCCCAACTGTAAGAGACTCTAGAGATTTGATAATTTAACTCCATTGTCAGATGAAGAGCCAAGGCCCCAAAAGGTGAAGTAATTTGATCAGGGCCATATAATCAGTTGATAGCAGAGTCAAGCCATAACCCAGGAAGCCTGACTTCCCATTCAGTAGTCTTTCTATGATACCATTGTCCATGAAAATTATTTCCTCAGTGATTATTCTTGGGCAAAGCAAAATCCGGGCACTGAGTGATGCACAGTTTGTTTCTGTCATTTGCATGCCTACCCCAAATAGTGGCAATTTACATATAAAAGGATTTCAGAAGTCAAAGGTTGGAAGGCTTGGTTCTAGTTGATCAATTAATTCCCTTTATGGCTAGTCCTAGGTTGTCCCTTCCAATAGATCCTTAATATCTTCTAGCAGGGGGGATGGGTCACTTATTAGGGGACAGAGGTTTCTTTCCCACCTCTGCAGAGAACGCAAAGATAGGATGTGGGTGACAATATTACTTAGGCAATGAATCAAATCACCCAAGGCGTTTGTGATCCCTCTATATATTTGGTCATTTCTCAGCAGAAGAGGGCAAAGGTGGCTTGGTTTCCTGAAGCACTTGCCTGCCTGTACTACTAGACACAGATTCCCTCATTTAAGAGAGAATTTAAGAGCTGAAGAGGTGCCATTTTTGAAACTGAAAAGGAAGCATATACCCCCATCCCCATGGTTTTTATTACCCCCCCCCCAAATACCAGTCAGGAGCAATCACATCTTTGGGTGGTTCACATACAAAAGCAGGACTACTTCAAAAGGGCCCTTTGCAACTTCACCGTTTCCCCTACCCCATGGAATCTGGGGGAAGAGGCCGGGAGAGGCTTCCCCTAAGGCCATGTCAGACCTTGGTTATTGGGGTGGCAGGGGCCTCCTGAGGAAGAGAGATTGAGAGGGAGATACCGAGAGAGAAGAAGAGAGGGTGCCCCAGGGGAAAGGAAGGGCCAGTGAAAAGAAGGATAAGGATAGGAAGTAAGACCCACAGAAAGGAAGGGAGAGGAGGGGAGATCTTTTCTGTCTCTGTACCTCTACCTCCCCACCAGAGGCAGGTATTGGCTATTACCTAGTAGGGACTTGGGGACAGAAGATTCCTTGTCCCTTGAGGGCATGCAATATATCCCCAATAAGACCACATCAGCAGCACACTTTAGAAATTCTGATTCAACGTTTCCACCACCACCCGCCCCCCCCACCCGCCCCCAGCATCCACACTGTGCTGCTGGAAAGCAAGAATCGCTCTAGTGCCTGGGTCAGAAGGACTACATTTGATGGCCAGCCAGGTGTGATTTCAAAGCTGATGGCCAAAAACATCCTCTCCTTCCAGCTGGCTGATGCTTAAAATTCCTCCATCAGAGCCTCTTCTCTTCAGCTCAAGGCTTGGATCCAGTAACAACACTCTTCCCGCCTCTACCCCCCATCCCATTTCCTTCACTGGAGTGATGACGCTTTAAGTTGTTTCTTTTAGTGGGATCAAAGATGTGGATTGGATTGGCTGAGAGAGGAGAACACAGAGAAGTTGAGTAATTGGGTGGGAGGGGAGCACAAAGAAAGAGACTAAAATGAGGAAGCTTAGAGGAGGACACATTTAGAGATAAGAAGCTCATACTCTCTGGGAAGCTGTTCCCCTGCACACTCCAACCTCCTCTTGTACTATACTGGCACAGAATCATCAGTGCTTAACTGGCCATTTCTGCTTTTCTCAATATTTTTCTCCTAAGCCCTGGCGATAAGTCATCTTATTACCTCTTCTCTTACATGAATGAGTCCTGTTTCAGTTACTGTTTTCCTAACAAGTTTGAAGCTCCTTGCTGAGACTTTGGATATATCTAGGCTTATCCCATATATTTGCCAGGGCCTCTTAGGTAGGTTTACATTCTGAAAATTCCCAAATGGTTGTTCTTAGCTGGTTTCTGTTGTCCTTGCCAGAGGTGGACATTTACACACCAGCAACTGAGCTAAGAAGTAATGAGGTTGTATTGACAGAGTCATGAAGGTCAGAAGGTCTGGTCCATAATTCTTGTCCCATTAATGACTCAATGTGTGACATTGGACAAGTAACTTCATCTTCTCTGTGCTTCCGTTTCTCAACATGGAGACCTCTTCTGACCTGTGATTATCAGGCGGATCATTAATCACAAGCTTTAAAATTCCCCGCAGTTGCTTTTTGGCCTCTAGACCTGCCCCTTGACTCCAGTGTGTTGGAAAAGCTATATGGTGTAGAGGGAAGAACACTTAAAATTTGGAGTCTAAGATGTTAACTAGACTTCTTGTTGTGATCATTTCACAATATATACAAATATCGAATCATTATGTTGTACACATGAAACTAATATAATGTTTTATGTCAATTATACCTCAGTAAAATATAGCAAAGTCATAGTAAAAAATAAATAAATAAAATTTGTAGTCTAGTAGGGTTGGGTTCAAGTCCCAGCGATGCCTGCTTATTGACAAGTCATTTTATCACCATAAACCTCAGGGACCCCATTTGCAGAATGAGGTTAATAATAAACCTACTTTCCACAGTTTTTGTGAGGATTAAATAAGACAGAAGGTGCCAAAGTATCTTAAAAGTGTCAGGCCAAAGTACGGTGCTATTATTTGGGAGGTCTCTGGGACTGCCTAGGGATTGATACTGAGTCAGAGAGTTCGCTTTAGGCTTCAGTTGTTGCATACTTGTTTTCCCGTGTCCCCCGCTCCCTTCAGCAGATTTTTGAAAGTAGGGTGGGTAAACAGAGAGCTAGGATTCTAAGAATTCTCCTGGATGGGCTCCAAAACCTCAGAGAACCCCTGGAGCTCCCCAGCATACTCTTTGATTTGGAAGCTTGCCTGAGTCCATAACACTTCCATCCTATTTTGCAACCATTAGTTTTGGCATGCCAGTATGTCCCAGGACTCACCCAAATATCTAGACAATCCTGGCATCTGCAAATCTCCCTTGGCGATTGGCATGCTGTCCTGATAGCCCCCAGAGCTCAAGAAAAGCAGTCAACTATGGTTGGGGGTTGGGGTCAAGTTTTGAGAGTATGTTTTACCAAAATGAGGTCCAACGACACCTTGAGTATTCCAAGTACTCAAGGAATGAGAGTGCCAGTTAATGGAACAGTCTATTTACTGAGCACCTGTTCTATATGAGACACTGTACTAGGTTCTGTGAGGAAAATAAAGAGCTGAGGAGGCAGAAGAGTTGGGCTTCTGTTTAGGGCCCAAGACATGGCCTGATAATTGTTTTTATTTAATTGCACTGTGAGCTCCTTAAGGACAGAGCCATCTCTGTATTCCCAGCCCTGACACAACGAGGGTGGAATAAATGTAAGAATGAGAGATGGGAGCATATTTTCAAGTTGCTCACTTCTTCTGAAAACAGAGTGGCCCCAAACAGTCCAATTATTTGAGGTTTAGGTTTAGGGTGGGTTGGTTGCCTGTTCATGGAGGTTGGGCTGTTGTGGTATTCTCTTCCTACTCGCCTCATGGAGGGCTCGTTCAGAGCCTTGAACCAAATATTTGCGAAATGCTTTGAGATTCTCCAATTAAATGTGCTAATTATTATTATGGTTGTTGTCGTGATTGTTAAGGGATGGATATATGTGATGTAAAATAGAGAATAATGGATTTGATATTTAAAGGGGGCAAACCTAATTGGAATTTCTAAGTTAAACTATTTAGAACTGTTCCAAATGAGATCTGCCGAGAGTGAGACCATATTTCAGATTAATGAGTTGGAAACACATCCCATTACTTTTCCCAGTCTTAGTAAACACATTTTTTTCCTTACGGATTGGGGAAAATGAGAGGACAGAGAAAAGAGAATTGAAAGGAGGAGAGAGAACCACATTGTTGAGGAGGGTCGATTGGAAAGAGGGGAGGACAGGGCAGAGGCAGAAAATTTGGCTCTTCTGAGGTCATCACTCAGGCTCTGGGGCAATGAACTTGAGTTTACATTCCCTTCCTCTTCTCAGACCTGTGGTTCTTGACAGTCAACTAATGGGGCTGTAGGTGGAGGCCTCCCTGGGGTCTCTCTCTGTAAGTCTCCCTTGGCAGGAAGAAAAGAACATTGCAGAAATGCAGACTTCTCAAAGCAGCCAGGATGCCCTGGGCTTAAGAACAAAGTTGCATGGCGTGCTTTCCATTTCTATTCCCTTTTTGGGTTTTGTGAGAGCCATTGGATGGTGGAGTGTTGGGGATGGAGGTGGACTCTGAAGGTATGTACTCTAGATATAAAAGACAATGGGTTGCCTAATTCCAAAAGATCATGGCAAAAATGACAAACGGAATCTTTGATTGAACGTACAGATGTTTGGTTGCTATGAAGCGAAACATCCATGTATTCCCAAAGATGGAGCTGCGTGGCAGCGGGTAGACAAAACATCTGGATGACAGCTTGAAATGCTGCTCGCTTTTCATCTGGCCGCTGTGACAGCTTATGGAGCTTGTCTGAGCCTTAGGTATATATGACAAAGAAGCCGTGTAGGAAGGAAGACTCCTGGGAGTGGTGATAAGCGGAAAGCAGAGGCAGTTCCTGAGCCAAACGGAATGTTTGCACCCTATTGACCAGAAGGACTTCTTTAGGAAAATTGGTTATAGCACGTTTAAGATTTTCCATATTTTCTATAATAAGGGCAAAGGCACAGAAGAGACCTTCTGGCTGGTTGGAAAAAAAGGTTTCACGAAGCCCCTTCCCGTGCCTCCACCAGTGGGCAAAGATGGGTAAGTGGAGATCACATTTAGTTAGCATCTTCCCATGCCCCTCTCTGCCACACTCTCTTCGTTAACTATTTTTGTGTCTCTCCTGCCCCACAGGCAAGTGGGCCATGGCCTGCAACCAGTGGAGATCGCAGCCTTCCAAAGAAGAAAGGCAGAAAAGCAGCTGGTGAGAAACAAGCCGTAAGGTAATGGCCAGCAGGAAAACAGAGCCCAGGAACTGGCCAAATATTCAAAGCTGGGGCTCCCTTTGGCATGGGTGCCAGTCTCAGCCTACATTCTGTTGGCAGAGTGTGATGGAGTTGGTGAATTTCCAAGCTCCACTGAGTTGTGCAAAAACCTTGTGGGGAGACCTATTGCAGAGCAAGCTGCATCTGAGGCAGGTCAGCTGCCCCGGCCTTAGAGAGATCTCCTCCTCACTGATAACGTATTTGAATGTTAATGAGGCTGGCCTTGTTATCCAGTTATCAGGCAGGTGCACCCATCTGTCTCATTGTCGAGCACTTGGGCCTCACGGTGAGCCACCTCTGGTCTTTAGAGACTCACCTCTATTTAAGCCACACGGCAATATTGCAACGGCCCCCTTTCCCCAGGATCTATTGGCAAGATCATCTTCGAGGGGATGCTTATGTCATTTCCTCTGCAGGCCCTGCCCAATTGCTTCTGAGGTTGGTATTGCCAACCAAAATAAGACTGGCAACTCCTAGACTGCCTGGCTTGAATTCAGGACAATTTCCCTCATCCTTCCTCCCCTACTAGAAGGGTATCATTCCGAAGCAGCAACAACAGCCTATTTATCAAGAGTTCTCCCTATGTATTTATCTCTGAGGAATCCATTGCTTTATTGGGCTCCTGTCAGTATCTTTTCTCTTCGTTATCTTGCTTTCTTATTCTCTCTTTCATGGAGACACTGACCCTCAGACCCATTGCTCTCTCCACATATCCTTGGAAATCACACGATTCTAAAGTAAACATTAGGGCATCTCCACACACTCCTGCTCCCTTGTCTTTTTAACATGTTCCAGAATAATCACAATTCCAACAGCAGCTACCAAAGGCATCCACATTCTTCCTATATTTCCACTAGCCTTTGTTGACTTTGTCAGTGCTCGATGACTGCTTTTCTCCTACCAAAACCCAATGCATCCTCATTTCTGTGACTATCACAGGTACCCTCTATGTGTCATAACATTTATGCTTCAGAAAGCTTCTGTACTGAGCATGTGGTTGCCCTGCAGCCCCCTGCACCACCCTCTGCCACCCTGCCACCTGGGACCCAGCTCTGTTCTTTCCTCCTAACGAATACAAGCAGATAATCAACTGGAACACACATTCATCCAGTCTCCAAGACATTCTTTCCTGTGGGGAAAGAAACACCCAAGACACACAGCACACAGTCAGTCTCGGTCTCTGCCTCTGTCTCTGTCTCTCTCTCACAGCAGGAAAGGGTTTGGAAGCTCCTGAAGGGTTTTCCCTCTGGCAGGGTGGCACAGGCATTGGAGGTACTGCACAAGAACCTATCCATTCCTAAGAATGTGTTGGAGTTTGCAGCAGAAAACACTGCAGCTGACTCGCCGTCATTGGCTGTGTGCTTGGTAGCGCTTTCCCAGCACTGGAGATGGATGTAGCTGAGGCCATTTACACTCACTCATCTGGATCCCCTTGATAGAGGGCAAGATTCCGTGGGCTGTGCATCTGTGGAACGGATTGAAGCCAACTGGCCCCAAAGTGGATTTGACCTCTGATCCTGGCCTCATCAGCACTTGTGCTTTAACCAGCGTGTTAATTGACCACAATGGCCTTGGCAGGCTGTACAAATCACAGAAGTCCTCAAAAAGAGCCCCCTTAACAAATTTCAGAAGGCTTGACCTAAATCCAAGAGCTCCCAGACATCTCACTTACCTTTCATTAAATGTCCTATGTTGATGCCACCGACTAACACCACCTATTCCAGAATGTTTCCAACTTTCTATGAACTTTCAGGCTGACTCTTAGTGAGATAGACTCAACTTATAAAATACCCACAAGATCTAGGAATGCCTCACACGCACTGCCACTACCATGGGAGCCATTGAGGAGACACTTGAAACCTTGAGAGAGCATTGTGGTGTCAGCCAGGGAGGAAGGAAAGATGCTGTGAAAGGGGGTATAGCTTTGGCGAAGTGACTGCAGGGCTTGCCTTCCAGGCTGCACCCTGCTGTCTACCTAGTAGTTCCTTCCTCCTGTCCTCCAATATCTACCACTTCCTAAAACTTCCTAGAGGTTGTTACTTTCCCTTAAATTTCACCAACTGGGGTTCATTTGGGGTTGACAAGCCTCCTCTTCCAACCATAGATATACAGTTTGGAGGGTAAGGGGCAATTCATCACTAATATCATAATGAAGGTGAACTGAGCTAGATGCTCAGGAGGACTGGGAAGTTTCATTTTCATCAGGTCTAGGAGAAATGAAGAAGTTGGCAGTTCTGAAGAATGAAGGATTATAGTGAAAGGCTTGGGACAAGACACGAGCAATGGATCCCTAGATGTGTGAAGGGTGAAACGAGTATGAGGGTGGAAAAGTCAGTTTAGATTCCTCTACTTTAAAACTTTTGCTTTGGGTTTTCCTTGGACCCAAAGAATGGGAAGAAAGAATGCTTTTCCTTCTCTCAGGACCTAGGACCTCAGCCAGAGGGCTAATATAACTCTGCTTCATGTGGGTTAGAGCAGCCTTGGTGTACTGGCCTAGAAACCTGACCACCACATATGTAACACAGTTTCTATGCAGCAAGGCATTCCAAACTCCAAGTCATTGACTTATAAATGTTTAGGACACATCTCATTAGTAAGTTGAGAATTACCTATGTATTAATGTGCCTCCTCTTTTTTTGTTAAATCTGTAAAAACCTTGTAAATAGCAACATTATGCAATTGTAATTATGGAATCCTGACAAACGAAATAATGTTTATTTGTTCAACGACCCAGGAAGGTTTAGCAATTTGCAAACTGCTGGCGGAGTAGCATGATGTTGCAGGGCTTGGAATCATTCGTACTGAAATCCTGTGAAAGGCCTAGGATGGAGAAGGTCTACTTACTGTTTTCTTTTTCTCCCACCCAGGAGCAAAGGGCTCCAAGATTGGCATCTTCTCTTGGTGAGGCAATGGAAAAGCTCACTCCAGTTCAACAAATTGTTCTGCCTGGGCAAGAAATTAGTGAATGACTATACCTCTGAGGATGATGACCAATGTCTAGGGTTATTCAAGCCTAATTCCACTGTAAGGGGGCCCCTGGGAAGTAACTTTAATAAGCTTCGCTCACTACACAGCTATCACCAAAAGGCCATTTGAATGTATACTACAATGGATGTGAACCCTAAGGAAGGGCAGAGAACCACCTCCAAGTTTAGTCATTCTAAAAGAGCAGACCCTACTTGGACTAAGATAAGAAGCTCTCTATTTTCACGGAAAAAAAGTAGGAGGCACTTTGTTTTCTTTTTCATTTCGTTTGAATCTCTAGAAAGTATTTAATGAGCACAATTTATAACTCAGATACTGTGAGATTAGTGCCAGGAAAAAACATCTTCCAGCAAACATACATCTGAATCCCAGTGCACTGTGACCTCAGTTGGCTGGAATGCATAGGGAAGAGGAGGGGGGAGAAGAGTCTGGTTAACTGTGTTGTTTGGATAACTGAGGGCTAAGAAGAAGTTCCTTTGTTTTCAGATTGCTTATTACTCAAAATCTTTCCAAAACCGTCATGGTGTCTTTTCTTGTCTAAGTAAGGAGAATCTAGGCAACACAATTGAATTGTCCTTGCTAGGTGAGTATCTCACTGGCCCTCAGGGTCACATTCTGAACATGACGGAAGAGATGTAAGAGATATTGTTAGGGTAAAAGATACAGCGGCCGTAGATTGACTTGAGCAATTCCCTTACAGTCTGGTACTTTCCCTCCCTTCCCCTGTCCACCCTGCCTTTCAAGCCCCTACCCCTGCCCTTAAACTAAATCCCTTTGAACATTTGCTTTTACTTTATTCTTTTAGTTTTCCTACTTTCAAGGGGTTATTGGCAGTGGACTGCCACAGTCACATGGACCGAAGCAATAAGGCTTAAGTCACAGGCATGTTTAAAATAGTTAAGCAAGCTTTTCCTCTCTTTTATTATAAAAAAATAATCTCTTTATTAAAACAGCTGAACCCAAACATATCAGCCAGTAAAGCAGTTAATTCTTTTAGAACAAGCCTTTTTAAAGAAAGAAATGCCTAAGGTATAATTTGATACCTTTCTCACTAATATTTAATTTTTCCATTATCAGCTCACCCTGAATCTGAGCTTAGAGTCACAAGCTCTTCCCAGCATTTTTCCCTCAGTCTTCAGTCAAAGCGCCCTTGGACTACTCTCTTCACAGAAGCTCACTTCTCTCAGCCTCAGGGTGGTCTATTTACTATACTAAAGCTGTTCAAGAGGATGCAGAAAAGGCTCAAGTTGCCTTTCAATCTCCTTGAACTGAGTTTCTAATCCCTTTCTCTAGACATGGCAGTGGAGGAGGAGACATGAAATATCATCTTCTACTGGTGGCAAGGTTCAGTCAAAAGCTGAACTTTTAAGACTTCTAGAAAGAGGCAAAGCCTGAGGGAAGTTTCAAAGAAAGGTACCAACTTAAAACATGACTTTACTTCTCCTAGAGGAGGTGGTACTGCCCTCTGAGCCTGCTAGTCCTGTCTTGGTCATGATCACATCTTCCTTTGCTCGAGTCTATCATGAACCTCTATCTAAAACCATCCATTCTTCTTGGATTCTTTTCCATTAAGGCCTTCTGCATTGACCAAAACTAAGCTTTCTTCAATTTGCCTTAGTGTTTTAATTATTTATGGAGAAGAAAAACACTCTCTACTTTCATGTACCATTTGATTTATTTAGTGGAGTATAGCCTGATTCTTATATTTCTCTATTCATCTGTCAGTAATAACACAGGAGCTTGAGTTGGTGGTTAAGAGGGACCAAAATGATTTTTTCAAAATGATGTTTTCCTAAGTAAACTATATTCTTTGTGCAAAACAAAATATTTAGAAAACAATTTAAACAAGGTTTTCAAATAGCTATCTAAATCAGTTTCACCACATCCCTTATATCTGCTTGTTTTCTTGTGATTTGCCTCTACTCAAAATGGATTATTGGAAAAAGAAAGCCAAATGCTGATGAACTTCAAGCTGGGTTCTGCTTACTTGAGGTTTGACTGTACTCTACAAACGTAACGTAACAGAATGGTCATCCCATGGGGGATTATTTAAATCTCTTTAGATTTTTTTTTTCTTACTGATCTCAACAGCAATACATGTTCATTGTAGAAAATTTAGAAAACACAGAAAGGCACAAAGGAAATTGAAATTGCTCAAAATCCCTTTAGGTCATTTATTCTATTTTATCCTTCCTGTTTGGGCTCACTTCATAGATTATCGCATGTTATTATAACATCCATCCAGCCAAAGAATACCTGAAGTCAGCCTGATTCTCAAATTAGTCCACTTTACTTTTATTTTACTTTATTGCTGGCAGTGTTACTCATATATCTGGTGGCAGAGGCTGAATCTGTTTAGATTGGGGGCAGCTTTCAGTGATCCACTTATTCTTTATTTCACTCGATGTAGCTAAGCAGGAGGAGATAGCAGATGGCTATCTACCTCATCTGTAACTTGGTTTACTACACAAAACTACTCTACCAAAAAGTGTTGTTCCAAGGACTCCCATTCTGCCTACCTTGTCTTAGACTTAGTATAAACAACTTTATTACCAAGCTACTCATCTCATCACATTCTTGTCCTTAAGCCAAGTGGAATCAACTTGCAAGGAGTGGGAGGTGGCAAACGGCCAAATGGTAATACTTCGTACACTGGGTGGTCACATCTATGTGACATCAAACAATTGGATGTAACTTGAAAACTCAGTTGAATCAAGTAAGCATTAATTAGACAGAAGGCCACAATGGATTGGCCCTTTTATTTTAGCCTCCTCTTCAGCCAAAGCTAGTCGACTTAATCAAGCACATTTCCCACCTGGCTGGTTACCCCTAGCCCATTAAAATAATGGAATCTGTGCAATACGATTCTCTCTTACCCCTTCTCTGGTCCATGCCGTCTTCTCAGCTCAAGATGACTGATAGGTAGACCACAGACATAGACACAAGGTACCTTTTAAAAACCTACAATACATCTGTTATTTGTATGTTGTTTGGGTTTCTCTGGAGTGGTTTGTAAAAACTGTGCTATCTTACCTCCTTTCCAGTTTGGATTTGCTGCAGGACAAGCAATAGTGGATCTCTTTCAAAGAGGCACTGAGAGCAGAGGTGACTATTAATCTATATGCTAACTTTGGCTCACTGCAAATTAGAGTGGCTCCAGATGCCACTAAAGATTTTTCAAAGGTGACCTAATTCCAAGCAAATGAATGTGCGCACATAGAGTTATAGACCTGGCAGGGCCCTGGAGACCATCAACCGTGTTGAAATGTGGAAAAGTAAATTAGGGTCCAGAGAGGAGAAGCTATCTTCCTAAAGTCACCATCTAGTCAGTAAAAGAGGAACTGCTCTTACCAAGTCAAAAAGACATCTGAGTTATCAAGGACAACCCTTGACCCTTAGAAACACTTCTTAGAGATCCTGGGGAAAGACCCCTAAGTGTACGTATGGGCATAAGTTTGGCAGGAATACTTTGGTTTGGGGTGTTTTGAGCTAGGTGACTGTATTGACATCACAGTCCAGAGAGAGAGAGAGAGAGAGAAAAAATTGCAGATTTCTTGGTCACTAAATCACCTTTATCATGCAGACAGGATCTCATTCAGAGCCATACATGTTCCTAAGTTGATTTGGCACAAGTGGGTGAAAAACAAACCTCCAATTCTGCCCAGCCTTATGGATTCATTTGTTAGTTGAAAGCACATGGTCTTAGTCCTATTTATAGAATTAAAGTATCAGAAATACCTGAGAAGAGGCCTGACTTCAGAGGACATCTTAGGAACATTTTCACTGTGCCCATCATCCAGATAAGAGCTCCAGTATAAGGGGAGGAAAGTCAGAGGAGAACCAAGCCTGCAAACTTCAAAGCGAGATAAGAACCAATTCTGATTACTATTGTTGACAACACCTTTCTCCTCCAGAGCCATGAAACCTGAGTTGTGGGTACAGTTCTGTACCCAGTGGGCATAGTCTGGCCAGGGAGGGACTTTGCCCCTGCACTCACTGGCTCCAGCTACCTCAGGGTGATTGAGCCCAGCATGGGAAGCAGTCCCAGGTGAATTTCTCATGACCATGCTTTTCTGGAATGAGAGATCAAAGGAAAAGCAATTGCTCCAAGCAAATACTTAGAATCCTCTAGGGGACTAGCTGATGGAGGTAGGTTCTTTATAAGTGGCAGTATATTAACGTAATTGGGACATATTTGATGTCCCAATTAAGTTAACAAGCAAGACCTGCTTGTTCTTTTGGGTATCCCTTGGTCCAGGAGCAATCTAGGGTCAGATTAAATTCACTGGGATGGTTGTGAGTCTGCAGAACCTGTCTCATAGGTCAGTCTTGGGTTGACTTGGTCTCTTGTCCCCAAAGGACAAATATTAACATGAAATATCCTTATTTATGCCTATAAAGTGCAACACTACTTTAGTGGTTTGTAGTGACAGTGTTCCAAAAGGATGTCAGAAGATGGTTATGTTACTCCAGAGAAGTAAATTTGTTCCCTCTCTGTGTATATCTCTATCTATATTTCAGTGTACCTTTCTGGGATTAAAGATCAGATCTTATAATCTTCTCTATCCTCTTTCTACAGTTTATGCTTTAGCCCAAACCTAGTGCTTGCTCTTTCCCCTGACCTTTTCTGATTCCATGCCTTTATTCATGTTTTTCCCTCTACCTGAAATTCCCTCTGAATACCACCATAGGAGGCCAGTCCTTCAAAGTCTAGTCAAATATCACTTTCTCCAAAAAGCCTTCATTTTTCCCCACTAGTGATATGTCCCTATTTCTGAAGTCCTGTAATTATTGTACCTATACTTCTTTAATGGTTATATAATATTAACATGTTTTCTAGCTGTTTGTATATTTGTCTTGTTGTCTCTACTATACTTCATTCTAGAGAGAAAAAAAATAAATGTTACAAGCTTCTTGATGGCAGGAACCATGTTCAATTCATCTTTGTAGTCTGCACAGTGCCTGACATATATAAAAGGCACTCAATAAATATCTGGTGAATGAATAAATGAATGTTTCTATGCCTCTCTGTATATCTTTCCTCTGTGCATTTTCATCTCTTTTCCTTTTTTATTTAATGTTTTTCTGGTGTTTCCATCCATCTGTCTATCTCTCACCACCCTTCTCTATCTGTATCTCTATATAAATTTATACATATATATATAATTTAGTTAACCATTATAAAAAATGTATTTTGTATTTGTTGTGTTTATTAAGTTGAAGTTAAATATCTTGCTTTTCATTTGAAAAGCACTAGTGTTTTTATATTCCCCTCATAAAATTTCCAAGAGGTAAATTAAGTCACATTTCTATTATGCCATTGTTGCTTAACCTTTTTTTATCTTGATAGCCACTGTCTTTTGATAGCAAAAATGGTCTCCATTTGTGCATTGAAAATAATCCAATTATTGTTTACTATGGTTTTCTCTTAAGGCATTGAGAGGAGCCAATTTTAGGAATTATAATAGCCAAGAAAAGTGGAGACTAAAGAACTAAGGGAGGGGCATGATAGCTGTCTTGATATATGTGAAAGGCTACAATGAAGAGCAGGATTTCACTTTGTTTTAGGTGGTCTCAGGAGACAGAATCTGAATCAAATGATGGAAGCTAGAAACATAAGGTCAATATAAGGAAGAATTTCCTAGGAATCAGAGCAGTCCAAAAATGAATGTTTGGGTCTCAAAGACAGTGAGTTATCTGTTATTAGGGGTATTCAGATAGAGGCTGAATGGCCATGTGGTGGGGAGAGAGTAGATGATATTTCTAGGATTGTAGGGGGGTTGCAATAAATGATCTTTGAAGATCTCTTCCTACTTTGAGAGTCTCTTGGTCTATGATTCCCTAACATGCCTACTTAAAATAGACTTAGGCGGTTTTCAAATTTTAAGAACTTATAAAAACAGATCAATTCAAATTAAAAATGGAAGAAAAAGTTACAGGAAATAGAACTAGAAAGTTCAGACAGCCCTATGATAAATCACTGTCTTTGACCACTAAGTTTTACTCTGAGTTTCTTGGCAGTTAAGGTAAAAATGGAAGAAAACAACAAAATGGAGTCACATGGTTCTCTGTCGAGAAAAAAAAATGCCTGTGAGTTCATCTGTCCAGATTTTTTTTCCTGCCACTGAATTCTAAGAGGAATTTATCATGTAATTCCTTGTATAGTAGGTAGTGTTTATTATAATGGACAATGTGGTTTTACAAAAGATACAGATATAATCTTCAAATGGAAATGTCTTTTCTTCCCCTTCGAGAAAAGGGGATCTGTGTAAACTGTCAAATCTTAAGCCAGTAAGAGCCTTTTTCTGTCGGAACACTAAGGTATTATGGTTAAGGTAAGTTGCTTTCTGTTGATCTGCCTCAATATGGAGACCCAGAACAGAGAACCTAGAAGAATGGACAGTTGACACGATCCTTATCTGTTCTCAAGTGTCTCCTGTATCAAGTGATCCTTTGGATCACAGACAATTCATTGTTGAATTCTCTGAGGGGTCTCTCAAGGAGGATTGAGATTAGGAGCCTAAAGATTTGTGGTCTTTGCCAATTACTTGCTGTCAAAGGACAATAGAGATATGCATCCTGGTCCTACCTACGCAGTAGGGATGCCATGAGGATAGAAGAAGAGAATATTGATGTCAAAGCACTGGGGAAAGTTACAATATCTAACCAAATGTCAAGGATGAGGGATAGTGCTATTGCCACCAGACTGCATCTCACTAGGGCCTAGGCCTCTGGCAGGGCTTTGGTAGTTAGCTACTGGGAAAAGCCAATTTGTGAGATCTGCTATGAGGCGTCACTGCATATCAACAGGGGCAAGACATTCAACCTCACAGAAAGATGATTTTGTGAAATTAATGAAGCTTTGATAGAGTAAGGACCCTCGTTGTCCAGTATCAGAGTAGGTCTTATTCAAAGACATAGTCTAGCAACCAAAAGTAATTTCAAAACAATTCAAATTCTTGGGCTAATCAAAAACCATGAAGGATATTCAGAACAACTCATTAAATTCCCCTTTCTCTCCTGTGTGTGTGTGGTTTTTTTTTTTTTTTTTTTGCATCATATTCCACAGGTCTCCAGTGTCTCTCTCTTCAATTTATCCACCCCACTCCCAACTTTCCCTGGACCTCCAGGCAGAGCAATTCTCTTTTCTCAATATTTTCCTCTGTCCAAGCACTTTATTATGTATATTGGTTTAGAATGCAGCCTAAATCCTTTCCCCCTGCCTCTCTTGTATTCTTGCTCTCTCTTCTTGATTGTGTATAACAAAAGGCCAAAGATCAATTTTGCTAAACATAGGAGGGAGAGGTTGGAATGGCGAGAATCTGAGAAAATAAAACTCAACTTCTCCTTGATGCACTTGGAGAGGGAAAAGATTGTTAACATATACACATGAATAATTTTTCACTCCATCACACCATGACATGGAAATTTAGTCAGATCTTCATTATGGACAGATGGGTCATCAGAATAACTCATTTTAACTCTCTTTTGTTATTAACCCAATTTCTCTTGTTTTTCACTCCAACTTATAGAATAGATTTTCCCACAAGAGTTGGAAACAAAGGCCTTTGGAAACAATAGTTGATTATCACAAAACCTTCTTGTGGATGAGGTGAGAAAAGGTAGCAAGCCTGGTGGAAAGGCTGGGGTTCCTCTTGGACTGGTTGTATACATCATTCTAAGAGATGTCATCTTCAGCATGTAGAAGGAGCAAGGAGGAGTTGGCTAAACTTCCCAATGTTTCCCATGTCTTCCCTTTGTAGTGCAGCTTCAATATTTGACTTGTGGTATGCAATCCCCAAGCATTAGGAACACCTCTTCAAACAAAAATCCAACCCTAAATTCTAAAGCCAAATGTAAATATTTTGGTAACTGATTGCACCAGTCATTCTTCCCTATTGGCAAAGATTCTGGCTAAGAGAAAGAAAATTGAGTTGAACGCACCTTAAAGGTGTGGAGAAAACTTCTTCATCCTCTCATTTATGGCTCTAAAACACTGGCGATAGAGTTAAAGAAATGCCAGCTTCTGTACATTTTAGAAAGGTAAAGAAGTATACACTATGTATAGATTTCTTCAAGATTCTTCCCAGATTAACAATGTAAATCACTTTAGTAGTCACTCTAACCTTGCTATTTCATGTAAGTCATGGGATGCTGATACCAGATGGGATATGCATTCTTATTTCATACCAGTATTGGCACAATGTCTAAAGCACTTAGCAAAGGCTTTGGCATGTATTAATGAAAAAGCAGGTCAAGCTTAACGGTGATGAAAATGATATCTATCCTTAATCATCTACCCAAATATCTCACCTACAGACCCCCCAATATTCAGTTTTCATACCTTGTTTTTTTTTTTTATGGTGCCAATAAATAGATTCATATAACTTCAAAGGTGGAAGGGACCTCAAAGATCATTTAGTTCAACTTCTTATTTCACAGACTGGTAAACTATTCCCAGAGAAGAAAGTACACTCTCTTAGTTTGCACAGCTGGTTAGTGGCAGAGCTGGGACTAGTACTTCCTTTCTCCTTGTTTCAGGTGCACAGTTACTGTTAAATTCAAACACTAGAGGTCGGCAAAATATCCACTATTGAAAAGGCACCAAGTGTCCTCAATAACTTCTGCACTTCACTTCAATATATTCTGACCCCTTTCCATTATGAAGCAGACGAATCATTAGTGATTAATTAGGTCTTCATATGGCACTATCATTTCTAGCCTGCTCCATGATCTTGCATTTTCTCCCTTCGTCTTTGGCACCGATTGAAAAAGCTACACAAACTATTTTTTGGACGAGCTCAGTTGGTTAGTTATATCACATCAGTAGAAAGGAAAGGCCTCAACTTTTGATTATTTAGTCTACACTCTTAAGAATTTCCTGACTTATACTTTCTAAATGGACTTAGTCTTTAGACCTTACAAGGAAGTAAATCATACTTATGTGAATAATGTATTTATTCAGTGTTCTCCTCCCCCATGGGAGAGAGGCTTGAATTTGCCAATGTATGGATCAGTTTAGGATCACATATCAACCAATTAGTCTCCAAATCCGCTAACCCAAATCTTCTGACTGTGAAAGGTTACAACTAGAACAAGAATTTGCTAAGAGCTGCCAGATCTCCCACATAACAGTTTTTCAGACTAACTTGTTAAAATAATGCCTTCATGATATTAGGTTACCTGATTTTAAAATTCCACCTTGTATTTGTGGCAGTGAGTTCTAATTCATTTAATTGTGACACTCACCAGAGTGGTATTATCTATCCTGGGAAAGAGAGAATTGAATGTATTCGAAGTCAGTTGTAGGCAATGGCGACAGTAACTTCAATGGAACTGCAGTTCTGACCTGTCCTTCTTGTCCCTTATAAATATAAACTTAACTTCCAGAAGCATGATTTAATATATTGAATATTAACCAGTAAACAGACTATTACCCAGAGGTCTAATATACCATTCACTTACCTGACTGCAATAGAACAATTTGGAATAGGCAGTTGTCTAGATTCTGTCCAAGGTGTTACTCCTTAAAGTAACTCATTGGTTAATCTGCATCCTGTGAGATCAGCTGGATAGTCATACAGCCTGGTAACCCTGAGAATGTGCTTGGAAGTTTCTCCAGTCATTTTTTTTTCTTTTATCATACTGTCAAAGAGGTACTGGCAAATGGGCAATAGTTGGAGTTTCTTTTCCGCTTCTTTTCCAATCCCATCTCTGAGCCAAGGAATCAATGCAAGGATGACACATATGGCAAAGAGATCTGGGAAAATACTCTGTTCATCAGGTCTTCAGAAGCAGCCAAACCAGATAAATGGTCTCCAAAGTGGATTTTTGTTTGTGGTAGGGGTGCTGAAGTGATCTGGATTGTCAGTTTATGAGCAATCAAGTAACTGTGGAATTTCCAAAGCGTATTTCCGCTTTAGCTCATCATCCTTGGAGTAAACATCAACTGTGGCCTATTAACTCCAGGCATCATTAGCTTTCTGAAGAGCCAGATAACCTGTCATTTTCAGATCAGGAAATTGCTAATCTATTCCTTTTAGCAGAAAATCTCATCATATTCAAAAGCACTATCACTGTGTACCTACTATGTGGCAGAAACTGTACACACGTGATCTCTCCTGATCCTCACAACAGTCCTGGGAGGCAGGTGCCATTATTAACTCCGATTTTCAAATGAAGAAACAGGCTCAGAGGGGGCAAACAAATGCCCAAGGCCACAAAGGTGGTAAGTGGCAAGTGGAATCAAAACCAGATTCACATTCTACTACACTCAAATGAGGCAAAATTATCCAAGGAGACCAAAATAACATTTTCACTGCAGACTTTGCAAGGCAGTGGACTATTTGGAATTCTGAATTCTAGGAATTTGTTTCCCACTTGAGGGAAGAGTTTCCTAGCTTTGGGGCGTGGTTCGACAGATACTTGATGGATGAGGCAGCTACTGGAGAACACATAAGGGTGGGGGCAAGCATATTCAGCAAGCAGAGGTAGAGTGTGTGCTCCCTGTGTTTTGCCTGGCTGGGTAGGTAGAAATGAGTTCCTTCAGAATGTGAAACAAAGTAAGCAAACACAAACCATTAAGTCACATTGCTCTTAACTGAAATTTCAGCCTATTAGAGAGGTTTTTTTTTTTTTTTTTTTTTTTTTTGCGATACGGGGGCCTCTCACTTGTGGGGCCTCTCCCATTGTGGGGCACAGGCTCCGGACTGCGATACGCGGGCCTCTCACTGTTGTGGCCTCTCCCATTGCGGAGCACAGGCTCCGGACGCGCAGGCTCAGCGGCCATGGCTCACGGGCCCAGCCGCCCAGCCGCTCTGCGGCATGTGGGATCTTCCCAGACCGGGACACGAACCCCTGTCCCCTGCATCGGCAGGCGGACTCTCAACCACTGCGCCACCAGGGAAGCCCTAGAGAGGTTTTGTTTTAAAGCATTAGTCAGAAGAAAAACAATCTACTGAATCAAAATTTTTAAAAAGTTTTATATCGCTAAAACCATCAATGCTTCAAGACGGTCTACCTTTGCTTACAGAAGGGGCCTCTGATGGATACTGAATACTGGAATTTGGATAAAACCAAACCAGGAACCAAATGCCAGGACTAGCCACACTCATTTGCTAAGCCGTACTTCACCAACTGAAGCCAAATATTCTCACCGAACTGTGACCTGAACCAAAGTTTGTTGTTATTGTTTTTCTTTTCTTAACAAACAGTGAATTTATTCAAATTGGAACCAATGCTGTATACTTTCTGAAGTGATTGAACCCAAACTAACACCGAACTTCAAAGTACATAATCTTAATATTAAACCTGAATTTAATTGATATACATGTTAGTCCAGTCAGTTTCAGTCCTTGACTGATGATGCCACTGGGATCCTAGAGTTAGAGCCCTACTCTGTATTTAGAGAGCTCAGCTCTGCTTTGACTGAGCAACTCGGTCAAGACCCCTGTGTCACATTACCCCTAAACTCACCCATGTTCTGAGAGAGCATAAGCAATAGAATATGGCGGAATTGTCTGCTTTCAGACACAATAGAATGCATGTGAATGTCACTGTAAGATATGAACACACAGGGCTGTTTCTTAAACACACCGTGTGTACTCTTGCCTCAGTCTTTGCACATGCCTGGAAGACTTTACCTCCACATACTTTGCTCTCTCCTTTTTTTCAGGTCTCTACTCAAATGTGACCTTAATGGAGAATGCTTTCTATGATTACCTCATCAAAAATAGCACCCATCATACTTTTCTTCTTCATCTTTTTTTTATAGCATCCAACACCACTTGAAAAATTATACTTTTATTTTTAGTTGTTTATTCTCTCCCACCACTAGAATGTAAGCTCCATGAGAACGAAGACTGTTTTGTTCACTGCCCTATCCCCAGTTCTTTGAATAGTGCCTAGAAGGTGGTAGGTGTTCAATAAACATTTGGGGAAAAAAGAAAATATGACATAAGATAATATGGCATAGTCCAACGAACACAACTCTGGGAGTCAGAAGACCTCAGATATAGTCCAAGCTCTGTCATTAACTTGTGGTCTGGGACAAATCATGTTTCCTCTCTGGTGGAGTGGGACTATTTGATTCTTCTTTACCTAGTTCATGGGGCTGTTGTGAGATTCAAAAGAAATGATATAGATGGAAGTCCTTGGAAAAGCAGAGGGTACCATACTTGTGTATGTTTCCCTTCAGACTGTTGAGGTCAGGTCTTCTGCAAGAAGCCATTTTCACTTGTTTAACCTCTGGCAGTTGTCATGTTGTCTTCTTATATTCCTAAACTAAGGTAAGTTCCAGGGGACAAAAAGCAAATAAGCTACTAGTCAGTGGGCCTGGCCAGCCTTACTCCTTGGCAGAGTGTGGCTAAAGGCCAAAAGGCCAGTCTAACTGAAGCCAGAATCCAAACTGATTCTCTTTGCCAAAACTTGCGCTGGTCCTGGGAATGAGCTGCACATTTGAAACAGGGACTCAGAGCAATGACCTATTTGGTTCAGCCACCTCATGTGCCAGGCTGGAGGCCCCTTAATCCCTGGGAATGAGCTGCACATTTGAAACAGGGACTCAGAGCAATGACCTATTTGGTTCAGCCACCTCATGTGCCAGGCTGGATCCTTCAGGATTCGGTCAATCATCAGTCTTTCAAATGGCCTAGGACAACCAGGCGCAAGGAAGTAAGCAGTTGACTTCTTTCCTGGCATCCTGTTCTGCCCTCCTCTGGCTTGCCATGGCCATACACTGAACAAGTCATCAGAAGTCACCAGATATCTTGGTGTCCTGGCAGGTATTCACCGGCTCCAAGCCCAAATCCAATACAGCTAAACAACAAGCTCTTGATGAAGTCTCTGAATTAAATTCACGTGAAAGGTGCTATAGTCTGTACATACAAAGATTCTTATTCATTTTCCATCCATCACCTGGGCATGCCTTTAGGGATCGCAGGCTGGCATGGCTACTTTGATGAAGTACGAAAACAAATCTGCTTTCCCCCAAAGTTTCAAATGAATCGACTGCACAGCCATTAGCTAATATCCCAAATGAGACTTACTACTTCATGCTGCAAGAGATTTTGAAGGCGGTGGAGTGGACAGAGTGGGTAAAAGTTGAGGTTGCCTTGTGAATAAAAGAGAAAAAAGGCACATCTAAAGAGTTTTCTGATCCCTAAGGCTTCTGAATCTAAGATAACTTAAGGGTAGGTTCTGAGATAGGAAAGGGGACAGGAAATAGACTTCCTTATTTTCCCTGCTCACAACCCACCGCATTCCAGCTCTGCCTCAGCCACTCATCCCTTTGGTCTTTTGTTTCTGGGGGCGGTGGGAGTAGGGCGGTGATGATGAAACAAGTCCATTAGTGCCCCTCAACTGCAACTCGTAGCCCCTGCCCGGCCTGGGAGGGGCCCTCATTGCTTTGCTTCCAGCTGACCACACACATCCCTGGCTCAGGGATCTAAGTACTCTTGGCACCTCTCCCTCACAGGTGTCTTATGGCCTAAGCCTGCCCTCCTTCTTCAACCAGTTTAAATTGGCACCAAAATTACATTCACAGATTAAGTTACTTTAAATATTTTAAATTACAAAAGACAAACATACTTGTTGACAAATTTTCAACCAATACCAATGTGTATAAACTAGAATGGGAAAGATCCCCTTTAATCCCCCAATTTCCACCCCAGGGGTAAATGCCATAAGTGGCTTGGTACGTTTAGTGTCAGACAATTTTCTGTGTACTCTATGTTCAGGCAATTCAAGCAGATCATTAAAATTTCCAGGGAAATTCAATTTTGAATTCTGGTAATGCCAGATGCTACAGACCACAGGATAATTAGGGAAGGTGAAAAAGTCCTGGGTAGCACGGCATGGCTCTTTGAGACCCCTGCTGGTGGGTGGCAATGCATGTGTTGGATAACTAGTTGGATGTCCAATAATGGGGTGCTTTCTGAGACATATGTGGGACACCTATACCTCAGGAAGCTGTACTGAAGCAGCCTAGAACCTAGGCTGAGCATTCTTAGCTTGCCCAGCAAACTCTGGGTTGTGGTTGAAGCCAAACATCCATGCCAGCCTGAGAGATAAGATGTCTTCTTGGTGAAGGTGAAATATCTCCCGTTGCGGAGCACAGGCTCAGGACGCGCAGGCTCAGTGGCTCACGGGCCCAGCCGCTCCGCGGCATGTGGGATCTTCCCGGACCGGGGCACGAACCCGCGTCCCCCGCATCGGCAGGCGGACTCCCAACCACCGCGCCACCAGGGAAGCCCAGAAATATTGATTTTTTAAATGGGTGCCTCTTACACTGCTGCTTGCTCTGCTCTGGCCCCTCTCCCAGAAACAAAAAGCCTTAGTCAACTTAGTCAACTTAGTCAATGGAAAGCTCTTAGTAGAAGAACCTCAGATGCAACCAAGAAAAGTGACATACATACATGATGGGTTCATGGTTAGGAGTTAACCAAGCCAGTTTACTGTGGAAGGGATGAAGATGCGTGTGTCAGAGATTTTTGGAGTGTCTAAGATCTTTACGTTTAGTCCTTCATTCAGAGCACCCTCCAGTCTTTCACCATTAAACACTTTTCCCTGCCACCTCCTCACAGCCTCACAGATGTCATAAGCTGTTGTCCTCTTTGGGTCACCAGTGAAGAAGCAGGGAAAGGGTGGAGGTCAGGTACTTAACCTGTGATAAGGACTACAGAAACCCCAGCAATGGGAGAAAGAACTAGTGGAAGCCAAGAGTTGCACACCCTGATGTCTGCTTCTCAGAACTGTGTTCAGTAGAGTTAGATTTTTAGCCTGCTTGTAAGTGTTCACTCGTTCACTCCCCACTTCATTTTACCAAGGACGTGAGGAAGTTAGGAATCTCAGCTGTTCTATCTTACATTAAAAGTGCTGCACAATGGGAAGTGACGCCTCTTTCTCCAATGTGGATAGCCGCCAAGCAGCCCCGTAGGGTTGGGCTTAGGGTGTGTAAAGCTCAGGAGGTTAGAAAACTCACTGTTTTAAGAAATACGTTGCCTTGTTCAGGTAGGTCCTAGTCTAATCAGAAGGTCTAAAGATCACTGCAGTTTGCAGCTGTTAATGTATAGATCCACAGAATGGCAGAGCTGGAAGGGGCCAAACATAATATAATCTCCCTAATTTTACCCTAGACCTGGGAACACCAAGGCACATAGTCTCATCAGACCACAGGCATGTCATCCATCCCCTCCTGTGGCTACCACTGGCCTATCAGAGATCAGAGGGCTTTGAGTCATTAGAAAGGGTCCTTCTCTTGCCTTGCAGCTTTCAGGTTTCCATTGCTCTAGGAGCTTTTTTTTTTTTTTTCTGGGTACAGTGTACTTTATTGGTGGTACATGACAAAGGTAGGGCTCCCTAAGCCCCTCCTCTTCCCCTTCCTCAGGGGGTCTGGGATGGAAACCGCGTGGAGGTCGGGAGATTCTCAAGTGTGTTGGAGGACGGAGTTGGGGCAAGGACTCCCCAGCAGCAGAGGACCTGTCTCTACCTCTCGTGTAGGAGCTTTGTATTTGTCTTCCTTCCCAGCTCTATCATGAGAAGAAATTACTTTTATTCAGACTAGAACATTAAGGTGGGAGGATGATAATGGTCGTAAAAACCCTGAGCAACTTTCTAACCGCACCCTTTGCTATCATCAAATTCCCCTTTGGGGTGTCCCCGGTGGAATATATTATTTCTTTTAATCTTGCCAGTTGCTAGGAAGATGAGCCTAAGGGTGTGTGAGGTTCACATCACGAGGCAATTAATTTATTAATAATACTGTGGCTACCTTCAGTTCCATTAACAAACAGGCCTGGTGTGTGTGCCTTCCCGGAGGCATCTCGTTAAGCGTTTGATAGAGCAGTGATTAGCATTAACGTCACTAATACCTGACACTGGCTGTGTTCCTGGCATCTGCCCTTTCAGGGCAGGAAGCGAAGTCGAGAAAATAAGCAGCAAGCAGAGAAAATAAGGCGAGTGAGGGGCTAGATATATTACTGGAAACAGGATGGGTAGCTGACACCAGTGCTCCCCAGAATTTAGAATTTCATGGAAGAGTACAATCATTTAATTTGGGAATGGCATAGGGTGGTCAGCCTTTATTTTGTTAAAAAAGAAAAACCTCTATAAGCAAAAATTTCCACCACTTCATTAATCAATGACACTTTAACTCCAAAAAGGTAGGCAGGACAGAATAAATTTAGAGTAAATTTAATTCATAAAAAAAACCCTTGCATTGTCCTGATTCATCTAGTTTCAACACAGACCAGTAGAAACACAGTTATAGACTAGAACTGGTCCACACATTGGCTTTTGGACAGTTCTGGTCTATATGAGAGCTAACAATCTCAGCCTTATGGAGGCACCTACTTGCTGGTCTGGAGTGACACTGGTTAGTTTTCCAGAAGAACAGACAGGTATGAGGAAGGGTAGGAAAGTTCTGGGCCAAAAAAGGCAGGAAGATGGAAGGATGGTTCTTTTCACTATCCTTCTGGGGCATGAGGGTGTGCTAAAAGCAGGAATGTCCTACGGGTAGACAAATCGAGGGTTTTCCGGTAACAAACTGGTATAATTCCTGGATACAGGAAGGTAGCACAAGCAGACTTCCCACAGCATGGTCTTTTACCCACCCCTCCAAATGTACACACACTTAGGAGGCCCCCTCTTTTCCAAATACTGGCTGCCTGCATTATATATTGATAGGGTGAAAGAGCCTTCTACTTAGAGTCCAAGCACTCAAATTCCAGTCCTGGTTCTAATACTAGTCAGCTGTGTGATTTCTGGCAAGTTCCCTCCTCTCCCTGAGCCTTGATTTCCTCACTGGGATAATGAGAGAGTTGGACTAGCCATGTCTATAGGGCCATGTAACTCTGTCATTCTCCCCACACTACCCCACCCCTTACCCAAGCTGGTCTCTGTTTATTCCATGGCCGCTGCTTCGTTTGGGGTTGATGGAGTCTTTCCTGGTAGCTCATCCCTCTTTTACCAGCAAGTTTATTATCTGGTCCCTGCTGGATTGGTGGTGGAGGCTTCCTCACCCTGTTCTTACTCTTCTCCTGTCCCATTACCAGTTCAGCAAGGTCGGCTCAGGACTGCGTTTCCCCTACTGCTGTGCCTCATATCACCAAAGAGTGCTTCATGCTGGGGTCTATTAGCTGAGAACCCAAGGTCACTTCACTAATTGTCCATGGCTCTCTGGCTATATGCTTTTTCTCTAATAGGCCAATTTGTCCATTTGTGATAGACAAGATTGCCTTTGGTCCAGAAACCCTTTTAGAGTGGATGACTCTATGATCCGGAGGCTGCTTCTAAACCTAATTGCTGTCCTCCATTAGATATTGCTGGAGCTGTGCTATCAAGACCAAAAGGAGTAGAGAAAGTGGGAGTTCAAACAGAGGAAAGAGGAAGGAAAAAATGTGGTTGAAGCAGAAGGGTCCACTCTTCCAAGCGTTATTTTCCCCCTCACGCTATACTCCCACCAAGGGGCACTGACATACCTGAATTTTCACCCCAGCTCTGTCACTTATTAGTTGCGTGATCTCTGGGAAATTTTCTTAACCCCTCTGAGCTTCAGTTTCCCACAATTGTAAAGTTGGGAGGATGTTTATACAGATTAGACGAGAATATACATATAAAGTAGCACTCAATAAATGGTAGTTCTTGCAATTCCTTAAAGCAGCCCTGTGGAGCTCTCTATTGATCTTTAATGAAACCCTTACTGCCCTGCTGCGCAGAGCTGGCTAGTCTCCCTAGCTAGGCATGCCTATCAGAAAACAGGTCAGTCTCTTCAGAGAGGTGAAATATATACACCCAGGCTGACGGTGACAGGCAGGGAACCATCTTCAGCCTACGTATCAGAGAAGAGCTCACTGTAAGATGCTCTAGGCCTCACTACATCCTGGGGAGGTCAGACTGAACGCTTCTGGAACCACTTCGGGGATCACGAATCTTCACTAGGGCAAAGTGAAGATTGAAAGGGTATCTATTTCCTACCTATGTGTGGCATATGGTGTTTTAAAAATTAATTAATTTTACATTGAGGTTTAATTGACATACAACATTATATCAGTTTCAGGTATACAACATAATCATAATGATTCAGTATTTGTATGTATTATGAAATGATCACCACAATAAGTCTAGTTACCATCCATCACCATACATAGTTACAGAATTTTCTTTTCCTTGTGATGAGAACTTTTAAGATCTACTCTCTTAGCAACTTTCAAATACGGCATACGGTATTTTTAATCCTGACAGCACTGTAAGATAAGCATTACATCCGCACTTTACCATTAGAGAAAGAGGCACAGATTAGTTTCACATGTTACTGTGGCCTTGGTGATGCCATGCTCTACCTATTACGTCAGCTTTGAGGTAAGGTTCATGTCCACAGCTAGCTAGTTACATCCATCCTTCTGTGTGTGTGGGTTAGGAGGTAAGGTACTTCCCTAGGGGCCAAACACCAAGATGAAAAAGGAGGCACAAAACCACAGACATAAACACGGGCAGAGACAATCTTATGTGTTCACCAAGTCCTGTTTAATTTTCCTCTTTCTGGGCTCACAGGAAGGTTACATCTCCCACCCTCCCTTGCAGTTAGATGGGACCCATGTGAATGTGTTTTGGTCAGTGGTATGTGGAAGAAGTGATGTAAACTACTCCCTAGGCTGGCCCTTAAAATATTTCACAGGAACCTTCAGCCCTCTCTTCCCCTGCCGCAAAGAGCTTGGAGCCCCATGTTGAGATGGAAAGAGCTTGGATCCCCACGTTGCCCAAGTTGGAGGAGAGCCCCTGATGACTGAGATGTAAGAGTCTATTTGTTATTGTCGCATAGCTGATCTTATCCTGACTAATGTATATATCAGTCATATATAGTTAGAAATATATGCATACTCAAAAGAGTAGGTAAAGAAAGAGATGACAGGGGAAATGGTTTGGCCTGTCACGCATGGGGGAATAGATGAATGACAACACGGATGGGAGTAACAAAGGTTGGGGAGCCAGCGCAGGGGGTTTGTGAAGATCAAAACAACCTGAGGATGCCTAGCCCTCTAAGCTTCCTGTTTCAGGTAAGAAGAAACCTTATCTTCAGCTCTTGCTGAAGCTGCTCCCCCATCCAGAAAGACAGAGCAATGCTGGGCGAGATCATTCACAATATCTTAGATTAGGCTCACATGTTAATCGCATCCTGGTTGAGCAGATGCTGATATTCAGCAACCCCTTGAGCTAAAAGCCATTTTGCAGATCATTTAGTGTATTTTCCCTTAAATCTTCCTTAGAAGAAAGGAATTTTCCTGTTTTATGCCCTAAGAATAGACAAAAAGAAGTCTCATCTGGCTGGGTACCATGGGCCAATCCATTCAGGTTGTCCTCTTGATCAGAGGCCCCAAATGCTACACTGGAGAGTGGTCTCTACACGCCATGCCAGGTATGCACATCTAGCCCCTGACCTGCCAAGGATCTACGCTGGAGCAGCTGTCCATGTCTTCCTCTAAGCCTGGGCCATTGCCTGCTAGCAATCCAGGCTGTTGCTTTAAAGTTCCCCTAAAGCCCACATGCTACAGTTTAAGAGCATTTCCTTTCATGCTGTTGTCAGTAGAAATGGAGAATGCCTATTACCCATTCTGGCTGATTGCCTCCACCCAGCTTAGCTTCTCCCCTAGGATGCTGAGTTAACTGCCTTTCATTAACCTAGGAAAACTTCCCTTTTTGGAAAGCCTCCCTTGGTGAGTATTCTGAGCCTGACAGCAGCTGTATTCCTTCCAATGTCTGTGGAAGTCATTGAAGATTTTACAACTTCTTGATGAAGTCTGAAGAGGAAGTGAATTCTCAGCTAGGTTGGGCCATCCACAGTCTCCCAGGGGACTGTAGAGTGGCTTGAGGAAAACCTCATCCTGGCCTATTACAACAGTGCTGCCTTGCCAAAGTACACAAGGCCAGCCACTGCGCTCTGCCTCGAGCTGAGCCAGAGCAATGGAGGGCAGAGTGCAAGAACGGCAGGGCTTCCCTGACCTGACAAGTCAGGTGGCCAGTCCTCAGGCCAGTCAGCTGTGTGCCATGCAGGAGTCACTGCAGCCAAGCGAGCACACTGGCTTCCACGCAGCCATGCTGAATGCAGTGCAGACTTCCAAGAACTGCCTCTAGTTTCTGATCCTAAAAGAGGTACTGAAATGAAATATAAAGAAAGGATGAAAGAATGAGAGAGGGAGGTAGAAGGGGGGAAAGGGGAAATGAAATAAAAGGAAGCAAACCTTGCCTCTGAGTGTTTCTGGGCCATGACAATGAGCCGTGTTGAGATTATATCTGCACATAGCTAGACAACCAGAATGTGTGTGCCTGGTAAATTCAGAGCTCTGGAATTATGGCAGGAACTTAAGAACCAGGAGGCCCTCCCTGTCCTAGTGTGCCTTCTCCTGCTATCTAAACATACCCAAAAGGACTTTAAGACAATTCCAAAAAAGCATAGCAGATGTGAAGTAATAGAGTCCAGGTGCATGTACAGAAGTGCTTAGATAATTTCCCTCATGCAACTTAGCACCCCAACCCGGGTATGGACCACTGGATTTCTTAAGTCCCACTGTTTTTCCTATTGGCCCAAACTGCTACCTGGCTCCACCTTGGAGTCAGCCATAGTCTTCCTCTGGCAGCAGCTTTGTGGAGCTCTGATACCTCATTAAGGTTGCTGGACAAACACCAGACACCAGCAACCCAGTATCCATTACACTCAGTACAGCAGGGGAGACTTTAAGGCCTACATTATGAGGAACTGTGTTGTTTCTGGTGTCACTGAAAGGAAGTAGCAGGTACATCTTCAATGGATAGAGATGAAATAAGCACATTCTCTGAAGACCTGAGGGCAGGGGTGCTGGAACAGATGTGATTTTTTTTTTCTTCTAGATCTCTTTCAGTTCCAAAATCCTGTAATTAGTACTATCATTTAAAAACTTTTATTTAGAAAAGTTTAAACTTGGCTTCCTTGAACTCTTGCCCTCCATGATAAGGGCATAGTTCTGTTCAGCTTCCCTGTAGTAGTCAGCCTGTTTGAGAATGCTGTGTGTGTGTGTGTGTGTGTGTGTGTGTGTGCACGCACGCATGCGTGCATGTGCACGTGCTCATGTCTCTATAAGTGTGTGTCTATTTCTTTCCAAAGACAAAAGATTCCTGAAGAGTTATAGAGACCTACCTAAAGGTGCCCCCCATCTCGATCACCCTCAACCCACCCGCTTAGATAGGCTCGAACTCTAAGGATTCCTAAAGCCAGTGTACCCCCAAGCACACACTTGAAATTGCTCTTTATGTTGCCTTCCACCTTTTAGAGGCACTGTCAACAAAGCCATCGGGGCTGAAAGGCATCTGAAATAAGCAAGTAAGCAAAATGACCTGAAGGAAAACGGGCAATGAGATGTAGGGCATTGCCCCTCTTGGATTAAAGTTGTTTTTCCTCTGGGTCTTTAAGAAGAGGGCATTGAGGTGACAAGGTCATAGCGTAAGAAGGGACTTTGAGAAACAGAGGCACATTTAAACCACCTCAGACAGGTGCCGCAGCACCCTTAGTTTTAAAATTTCTTGACAAATTCCCTTAATTATTGTTTGTAAGTGCTCCCTTTTGGTTGACTTCTATTCCTGTGCTACTTACTTCTCGGTTTGTGGGTGATGATGTACGTAGTAATGAGTCGGCTGTCCTGGGTGAGGCACCATGGGGTATACAAAGGAGGAAATCCTCCAAGATGTGGTCACCCTCTCTGCTTAATAGAGAATCTGGGTGCAGTTTGGACAGCTCAGAGCCTCAGTCTGAGGGAATGACAGGCCAGGCTAACAAGAACCAGCCAAGCGGATCCCACTGAGATGTGTGACACTTGCCCAAGAAATGTTCAGAACCGTCTTCGCTCTCGCTATTTCTGAGTAGTCCTACAGGAGTCCTCAAGAGTCAAACTCTTAGAGGAAAACATAGGCAGAACACTCTATGACATAAATCACAGCAAGATCCTTTTTGACCCACCTCCTAGAGAAATGGAAAAAAACCAAAAATAAACAAACGGGACCTAATGAAACTTAAAAGCTTTTGCACAGCAAAGGAAACCATAAACAAGACAAAAAGAGAAGCCTCAGAATGGGAGAAAATAGTTGCAAACGAATCAACTGACAAAGGATTAACCTGCAAAATTTACAAGCAGCTCATGCAGCTCAATAACAAAAAAAAACAAACAACCCAATCCAAAAATGGGCAGAAGACCTAAATAGACATT